>NC_092287.1:8582796-8612796 GCF_036320965.1 Panulirus ornatus
AACTCACAGCAACAAAGACCAAACCATACAACCACTCGTCAAGTGATTTAACCACCACTCTAAAAATCAACAAAGACCACCTACGGATGAATCATTCGAACTACCCCTGAACCACTTCAGGTCATCTGTAACGACCATTTTAGTCCCGATACTCGAAAGCAAATCCATCATATGCATGTAGACAGTTAACATCACGTACTCTTCTCCCAAGGCAAATAGGCACTGGGGAACAGAGCAGGCACAATATATCGACCCCCAGATCTGGTCCCCCTCCTCTCACACACAGATCCCAGCAGATATCGACCCCCAGATCTGGTCCCCCTCCTCTCACACACAGATCCCAGCAGATATCGACCCCCAGATCTGGTCTCCCCTCCTCTCACACACAGATCCCAGCAGATATCGACCCCCAGATCTGGTCCCCCTCCTCTCACACACAGATCCCAGCAGATATCGACCCCCAGATCTGGTCTCCCCTCCTCACACACACAGATCCCAGCAGATATCGACCCCCAGATCTGGTCTCCCCTCCTCACACACACAGATCCCAGCAGATATCGACCCCCAGATCTGGTCTCCCTCCTCACACACACAGATCCCAGCAGATATCGACCCCCAGATCTGGTCCCCCTCCTCTCACACACAGATCCCAGCAGATATCGACCCCCAGATCTGGTCCCCCTCCTCTCACACACAGATCCCAGCAGATATCGACCCCCAGATCTGGTCTCCCTCCCCACACACACAGATCCCAGCAGATATCGACCCCCAGATCTGGTCCCCCTCCTCACACACACAGATCCCAGCAGATATCGACCCCCAGATCTGGTCTCCCTCCTCACACACACAGATCCCAGCAGATATCGACCCCAAGATCTGGTCCCCCTCCTCTCACACACAGATCCCAGCAGATATCGACCCCCAGATCTGGTCTCCCTCCTCACACACACAGATCCCAGCAGATATCGACCCCCAGATCTGGTCTCCCTCCCCTCACACACAGATCCCAGCAGATATCGACCCCCAGATCTGGTCCCCCTCCTCTCACACACAGATCCCAGCAGATATCGACCCCCAGATCTGGTCTCCCTCCCCTCACACACAGATCCCAGCAGATATCGACCCCCAGATCTGGTCCCCCTCCTCTCACACACACAGATCCCAGCAGATATCGACCCCCAGATCTGGTCCCCCTCCTCTCACACACAGATCCCAGCAGATATCGACCCCCAGATCTGGTCTCCCTCCTCTCACACACAGATCCCAGCAGATAATAGAACATGTGGGAGCTTTCTTACACTTTGTCCAATCCGTATTCTTTCCATTTTCTCTGGCTGAATCTCATAAAATGTGTGTGTGTGTGTGTGTGTGTGTGTGTGTGTGTGTGTGTGTGTGTGTGTGTGTGTGTGTGTGAGACTGTGTTTAAATGCCTATTTGTACACTACAGGGAAGGCGTTTCATACTCGTGCGGGTACATCTCTCTTTCTCTTCTTTCTTCCTTTTACAGTACAAAGGTGATATTTAGGGTTCGAGATACAGGCCAGGCCATCTCACCCATAAAAACTGCATCGCCTTGTTCCACGTGTGTCCCGTCGCGCTCAACGGTCGTACCGTCATTATAAAGGGGTAACAATATGTCCTTAATTAAACATGGATCTCTCACCAAAATATCCCAGACTATTTTGGAAGGTGCAACGAGAATAACTTGTCGATATCGGAGACATAATCGTTATCACCGGATTAGCTTAAACGTTGACCGTAAACACTATATTCCATCTTCAAGGATCATCTTCAAAGAAAGTTAGGTTAGCGTTTCTTAGAATCCTTGTTCTTGGGCCATTAGAATACGCTCTACTGGGATTCTTCAGGTGTTAAATTAACATAGGATATGGTAAGTTTCTTCAGGTGTTAAATTAAGCTAGGATATGCTAAGTTTCTTCAGTTGTTAAATTAAGCTACGATATGCTGAGTTCCTTCAGGTGTTAAATTAAGCATAGGATATGGTAAGTTTCTTCAGGTGTTAAATTAAGCTAGGATATGGCTAAGTTTCTTCAGTTGTTAAATTAAGCTACGATATGGTAAGCTTCTTCAGTTGTTAAATTAAGCTAGGATATGGTATATTTCTTCAGTTGTTAAATCAAGCTAGGCTATGCTAAGTTCCATCAGTTGTTAGATTAAGCTAGGCTATGCTAAGTATCCTTGGATGTTATGTAAGTCTAAGCTAGGTTTCTTCAGTTGTTAGATTAGCTAGGCTATGCCAAGTTTCCCCTGGATGTTAGGTAAGGTTAAGCTAGGTAAACCTAGGCTGTTATTTTTCCTTTAGTAAACCAACAGAAGCAAAAAAAAAACTTACCTAGTTTACCTTAACCAAAAAGTCTTTTAAGCGATCGCTTTAAGTGAGATAAAGTTCATCCAAATGTATCTATAATAATTCTGTGATATAATTTTTCGATCATAACAACAATAAAATGTTCTCGCCTCACACCCCCATAGTAAATATGAAACACCCAGCCTCTCTGAATACACATATACCGTAATCAAACACACATCTGTGATCCCCTGACCGCCTTAGGCACCTACAAAATTGCTTTCGCGTATTGCTGTATGGTACAACCTTGATATATTTCACAGTCTGGAGTGACAGCTTACCTAAAGAGGATGTGATGGATGGAAAACGAAACAAAAAGAAAAAAAGGGGGCAACGAAAAGGTGTTAATATGGTTGGTCATTCACTGCATGAAATCGAATGGGAATTATATATACATATCCCCATGGTTATAATACATTTCCGCAGAGGTATCATTAAGAAATGAGACGAATATCAGATAATATATATATATATATATATATATATATATATATATATATATATATATATATTGGAAAGGATCACAATTTTGCGCGTGATCAAGATATTCCGATGAGTCCACGGGGAAAATGAAACACGTTTCATTTTCCCCGTGGACTCACAGGAAAATATATATATATATATATATATATATATATATATATATATATATATATATATATATATATATATATATATATATATATATATACGTAAATAATGCATATGAGCGCGCATTACCGTATAACATACTAACCTCCAACACAGCCAGGTTCGAATCCGGGACTCCTCCGCAGGAGGAGGGAGCGCTACGGCTAGGTTAGGTTACATGGTAGTACGCGTTCATATGCACTATATATATATATATATATATATATATATATATATATATATATGCACACAATCAATACCTCCTCGATCGGTCTGCTTGTCTATCGCTCCTCGATAACACACACACACACACACACCCTCCCAATTTCTTCCCTCTCTCCCATTTTCATGACAGGACAGACAAAAAAAAAAAAAAAAGAAAACGCTACGATTACCCAGAATATAGAGAAAAAAAAATTCCTCGAAAATTCCGCCTTGTAAAACAAGGAAGGGGAAATTAGCCACCTTCTCTTGCATCCTTCCTTCTACCCCCCCATTCTTTCCTCTCCCATCCCCCACCCCGCTAGCTAGTCAACGCCCACTACGCCCAAAAAAAATAAGAATCCTTCAATTCTATTTAAATACACACGCCCGGGAGGAGAATGATGGCACGGTCCAGTTCCTTCATATCCGACTGTCAACAGTTGGCGCCAATATTAAAACTTCTCTGCCTCCTCCACCTGTCATACTGCTACTACCAAGGTCTGTGGAGGAGGGAGGCCGTCATCCATCCCTCACTCACTCCCTCCCTACCTCCCACGCCACTCCTCTGGCCCTCTGGAAACTCTCTCTCTCTCACTCACTCATTCACTCTCTCTCTCTCTCTAACTCGCTAACTCAATCACTCATACTCTCTCTCTCTCTCTCTCTCTCTCTCTCTCTCTCTCTCTCTCTCTCTCTCTCTCTCTCTCTCTCTCTCTCTCTCTCTCTCTCTAACTCGCTAACTCAATCACTCATACTCCCACTCTCTCTCTCTCTCTCTCTCTCTCTCTCTCTCTCTCTCTCTCTCTCTCTCTCTCTCTCTCTCTAACTCGCTAACTCAATCACTCATACTCCCACTCACTCACTCTCTTACTCTCCAATGCATCGGGCGTACCGGCTTTATATATCCACAAAGAGATCCTCGTATATATCTCTATTCATCTTCTCATCACGCCGGCACACTGCTCAAACCATTTCTCGTCTCAAAAAAAAGACACAAATTCTTACTTTCATTACGCACCTCGACCAAAAACGGGGGTGGGGGGGGGGGGATTAAGTGTGTGCGTATGCAGGCGTATAAATAGCGCCGGGAAATAAGTGCCGGGCGGTTAAGTGTGTGCGTATGCAGGCGTATAAATACCGCCGGAAAATAAGTGCCGGTAAATTAAGTGTGTGCGTATGCAGGCGTATAAATAGCGCCGGGAAATAAGTGCCGGGCAGTTAAGTGTGTGCGTATGCAGGCGTATAAATACCGCCGGAAAATAAGTGCCGGTAAATTAAGTGTGTGCGTATGCAGGCGTATAAATAGCACCGGGAAATAAGTGCCGGACGGTTTAAGTGTGTGCGTATGCAGGCGTATAAATACCGCCGGAAAATAAGTGCCGGTAAATTAAGTGTGTGCGTATGCAGGCGTATAGTAAATAGCGCCGGGAAATAAGTGCCGGGCGCTTAAGTGTGTGCGTATGCAGGCGTATAGTAAATAGCGCCGTGAAATAAGTGCCGGGCGGTTAACGCACCGGGGAAGTCCGTTAAACTGCGTCCCGGGGTGACGCTGAGTTGCCAACTACCTCATTACGCCCAGGTACACTTTTATTTTTCTCTCTTTTTTCTTTTTAATTGACTTTCGCAGAGGTCGGCTCTGTGTGTATGGCATGTGCTTTCCTACCTCTGTCAGCTAAGCTGGTGGAGGGTTTATTTTTAAGCACGACGGTACGATTCTCCAACACGAAGGTACGACCTTTAAAGCGAGACGGTACGATCCTCGAGCACGACGGTACGACCCTTTAAGCACGACGGTACGATCCTCGAACACGACGGTACGACCCTTTAAGCACGACGGTACGATCCTTGAACACGAAGGTACGACTCTTAAAGCGAGAAGGTACGATCCTTGAGCACGACGGTACGACCCTCGAACACGACGGTACGATCCTTTAAGCACGACGGTACGATCCTCGTACACGAAGGTACGACCTTTAAAGCGAGACGGTACGATCCTTGAGCACGAAGGTACGACCCTTTAGCGAGACGGTACAATCCTCGAGCACGACGGTACGACCCTTTAAGCACGACGGTACGATCCTCGTACACGAAGGTACGACTCTTAAAGCGAGAAGGTACGATCCTTGAGCACGACGGTACGACCTTCGAACACGACGGTACGATCCTTTAAGCACGACGGTACGATCCTCGTACACGAAGGTACGACCTTTAAAGCGAGACGGTACGATCCTTGAGCACGAAGGTACGACCCTTTAGCGAGACGGTACAATCCTCGAGCACGACGGTACAATCCTTTAAGCGAGACGGTACGATCCTTGAGTACGACGGTACAATCCTTTAAACACGACGGTACGATCCTCGTATACGAAGGTACGACCTTGAAAGCGAGACGGTACGATCCTTGAGCACGACACTATGGCCCTTAAGAAGCAAGACGATACGATCCTTGAGGCCAACCCACCTCTACATAAGTTGGAGGAGGCCAACCCACCTCTACATCCCTGCTGGAGGTTACAGAGTTATGAGTTCATGAGGCCAACCCACCTCTACATCACTGCTGGAGGTTACAGAATTATGAGTTCATGAGGCCAAAGAAGGGACAGACAACAGCACAGACACGTCAAATAATTAAAAGCAGAGTTAATTAACGCCACTCTCGCAACAAGCATATTATGGAACATGATACCGTATTGTACACCAATTACGAAACGTTATATTAAATTCAATACCATCTCATAATCATGAGAGTTACAGCGCATGTGGTCATTAACCCTGCACACACACACACACACACACACACACACACACACACACACACACACACACACATACACACACACACATACACACACACACACACACCACGACACACTAGATTAATAATCATAATAATAATAATAATATTAGAAATAATAATAATAATAATAATAATAATAATAATAATAATAATAATAATAATGATAATAATAATAATAATAATAATAATAATAATAATAATAATATCAATACCATTCTATCATTATACTTTGTCGCTGTCTCCCGCGTTAGCGAAGTAGCGCAAGGAAACAGATGAAAGAAAGGCCCAACCCACCCACATACAAATGTATATACATACACGCCCACGCACGCACATATGCATACCTATACATTTCAACGTATGCAAACATATACATACACAGACATATACATATATACACATGTACATATTCATACTTGCTGCCTTCATCCATTCCCGTCACCACCCCGCCACACATGGAATGGAATCCCCCCCTCCCCTCGCGCGCGCGAGAGGTAGCGCTAGGAAAAGACAACAAAGGCCACATTCATTCACAGTCTCTAGCTGTCATGTGTAATAATAATAATAATAATAATGATAATAATAATAATAATAATAATAATAATAACAATAATGATAATAACTAATGATAATAACAACAACAATGATAATAATAATAATTATTATTATCTTAATCATTACAATAATAATAATTATCATTATTATCATTATCATCATCATCATCATAATAATAATAATAATAATAATAATAATAATAATAATAATGATAATAATAATGATAATTATAATGGTTATCCTCCACTAATGAGTTGAACTTCCTCCTCGGAAATTACACCCTCGGTACTGAAGTCATTTTTCCTGAGTGCTTTACTACTGACGTGAAGTCTACTGCTCCCAGCACACACAGACCCCTCCAGTACACACAGACCCCTCCAGTACACACAGACCTCTCCAGTACACACAGACCCCTCCAGTACACACAGACCCCTCCAGTACACACAGACCCCTCCCAGCACACACAGACCCCTCCAGTACACACAGACCCCTCCAGTACACGCAGACCCCTCCAGCACACACAGTTCTCACAGTACACACAGACCCCTCCCAGCACACACAGACCCCTCCGTACACACATCCCCTCCAGTACACGCAGACCCCTCCAGTACACGCAGACCCCTCCAGCACACACAGTTCTCCCAGCACACACAAACCCCTCCCAGCACACACAGACCCCCCCCCCAGTACACACAGTCCCCTCCAGCACACACAGACCCCTCCCAGCACACACAGACCCCTCCCAGCACACACAGATCCCTCCAGCACACACAGATCCTTCCAGTACACACAGACCCCTCCAGTACACACAGACCCCTCCAGCACACACAGACCCCTCCAGTACACACAGACCCCTCCAGCAAACACACATCCCTCCAGTACACACAGACCCCTCCAGTACACGCAGACCCCTCCAGTACACACAGACCCCTCCCAGCACACACAGACCCCTCCGTACACACAGTCCCCTCCAGCACACACAGACCCCTACAGCACAGACAGACCCCTTCAGTACACACAGACCCCTCCAGTACACGCAGACCCCTCCAGTACACGCAGACCCCTCCAGCACACACAGTTCTACCAGCACACACAAACCCCTCCCAGCACACACAGACCCCCCCCCCAGTACACACAGTCCCCTCCAGCACACACAGACCCCTCCCAGCACACACAGACCCCTCCGTACACACAGTCCCCTCCAGCACACACAGACCCCTCCAGCACAGACAGACCCCTCCAGCACACACAGACCCCTCCAGCACAGACAGACCCCTCCAGTACACACAGACCCCTCCAGTACAGAGACCCCCTCCAGCAAACACAGACCCCTCCCCATCAGAACGCACACCCTCCAGCACACAGACTCCACAGAAAATCTGTTGCCCAGCGGACAGACCCGTCAGCAAATCTGTTACCCAGTGAAGAGACCCGTCAGCAAATCTGTTACCCAGTGAAGAGACCCGTCAGCAAATCTGTTACCCTGTTGACAGACCCGTCAGCAAATCTGTTACCCTGTTGACAGACCCGTCAGAAAACCTGTTACCCTGTTGACAGACCCGTCAGAAAACCTGTTATCCTGTTGACAGACCCGTCAGCAAATCTGTTACACAGGTGACAGACCCGTCAGAAAACCTGTTACACAGGAGACAGACCCGTCAGCAAATCTGTTATCCTGTTGACAGACCCGTCAGAAAACCTGTTACCCTGTTGAAAGACCCGTCAGAAAACCTGTTATCCTGTTGACAGACCCGTCAGCAAATCTGATACACAGGTGACAGACCCGTCAGAAAATCTGTTACCCTGTTGACAGACCCGTCAGAAAATCTATTACCCTGTTGACAGACCCGTCAGAAAATCTATTACCCTGTTGACAGACCCGTCAGAAAATCTATTACCCTGTTGACAGACCCGTCAGCAAATCTGTCACCCAGCGGACACACCCGTCAGAAAACCAGACAGTGTGAGAAACATTATACCAAGACATACAGACGTAGGGTCAGGTGGCCCCTAGATATATATATATATACCATGAGTCACTCACTATCATCCTATACCAAAAATCTATTCCTGACTCACCTCCGTCACTCACTATCATCCTATACCAAAAATCTATTCCTGACTCACCTCCGTCACTCACTATCATCCTACATCAAAAATCTATTCCTGACTCACCTCCGTCACTCACTATCATCCTATACCAGAAATCTATTCCTGACTCACCTCCGTCACTCACTATCATCCTACATCAAAAATCTATTCCTGACTCACCTCCGTCACTCACTATCATCCTATACCAGAAATCTATTCTTGACTCACCTCCGTCACTCACTATCATCCTATACCAGAAATCTATTCCTGACTCACCTCCGCCACTCACTATCATCCTACATCAAAAATCTATTCCTGACTCACCTCCGTCACTCACTATCATCCTATACCAGAAATCTATTCTTGACTCACCTCCGTCACTCACTATCATCCTATACCAGAAATCTATTCCTGACTCACCTCCGCCACTCACTATCATCCTATACCAGAAATCTATTTCTGACTCACCTCCGTCACTCACTATCATCCTACATCAAAAATCTATTCCTGACTCACCTCCGTCACTCACTATCATCCTATACCAGAAATCTATTCCTGACTCACCTCCGTCACTCACTATCATCCTATACCAGAAATCTATTCCTGACTCACCTGTCACACTGTGTAAGACATGAAGAAGAAGAGGTGGAGTGGAGGGGTGGTGTTATATTTCGTGGGGTTAAATGACCCCTAAACCGATACATCTTCCTTAATTTCAATGCCTCGTAGTTTAATAACTGAAAATAAATGCCTCCCTACCTCATTTGAAGAGTATTGAAATATCGAACTAATTTTTTTTTCCCTTTTATAAATTTACGGCCCCCTACGTCACACATGAACAGCTTCCATTATCTAAATACAATACAAGCCCCTCTGACCGGAACGTTAACTGCAGAATACTACCTCCCCTTCACCCCTCCGCCACCCACACCCACCCCCCCTAAACTGATTGGAAATCTTAATTTAACATAGAGTTTAATTATCTGAATCGTATTACGCCGAGTAATTTACGACCATCTGTTTTCAAAAAAAAAAAAAAGTAAATAAACAAATTATCATTTAACTGCTAGGTTACAGCCGTTTCTCCCCGTTGTAAACAGAGTTCAACGGGAGCGAGTATTCATTCCGTGAAATACTGTTTCCCCCCCTTCACTCACCCTCCTCCCTTTCAGACATAACGGGCGAGTCCGGTCGTCAAAAATTACACATTTGTTACACCTTCACTAAATCGCATATGAATGCTAACCATATTAAAAAAAAAAAAATGTCTATAGTCATTTAAAAAAAAAAAGAGAACCTATGGTCATCACCACAGGTGTTACCGGATTCCTCCATGACATAATGGGCGAGTCCGGTCGTCAAAAATTACACATTTGTTACACCTTCACTAAATCGCATATGAATGCTAACCATATTAAAAAAAAAAAAAGTCTATAGTCATTTAAAAAAAAAAGAGAACCTATGGTCATCACCACAGGTGTTACCGGATTCCTCCTGCTTTGCGGTTACACCGCGATGTTGAAAAGAAAAAAATAGAAAAAAAAATCACCCTCGGCGAGGCTCTTAGCGTAAGTCTGTTGACGAAAAGGAAACATAAAAATCCCGTCGAGGAAGAAGTCCGTCATTTCCCGGCTCCTGATTGTAGCGCAGCCACGAGGCTGCAGAAGCCCCCCCCCCCCATCCCCCCCCTACAGAAGGGGGTCACCGAGATGTATATAACAACAGCAATAATATTACATCACACAAACACTTCAAGTCTCAGACCGCGAACGGAAAGAGAAGGATTTCTTTGGATGAATTATTACCTAAATCCGAAATCAACTCTTGCCTCTCGCTTGAGGGGAAAAATAGTAACCTGTGAAGCTTAAAATAGTGTAAAAAAAAAAAAAAGGTATTTGCTATCATTAAGAAAACACACACACACACACACACACACACACACCAAATACTTCACATGACACTCAGGTTTTAAACTAGAAAACGAGAAAGTGTACCTCGTACTTGCCTGGGAGGGGCAGATGCAGATGGTCGGGTGTTTGGTGGAGTGGTGTTTACGACCGGGTTGGTAGGGCGTTGTTAAGGGGGCTATCGAGTCATAACAGTGTACATGTATGTTCTGTCAATGTTGCCTTTGCTGGGAACGGAGGGTGGAGGATATGTGACTATAAACTGCTGGAGTGTGAAGCAGGGGGCACCCCTGTTTCCCTTTCAATTTTTGGGTCTATTTCTAATTGGGAGTCGGTCGGTTGGTTGGTTGGTTATGAGGTGGAACGTGTGGGAGGGAGTCCCCAGTAATGCTGCTGTAAAAGAAGAAATGGGCGCCGAGGAGGTACAGGTGAGACATACTGCAAATATTAATGTTTCGTTGTGGTGGTCTTCGAGTGCCATCTGGCTGGCTGGCAGCCGGTGGTGGTGTTCGAGTGCCATCTGGCTGGCTGGCAGCCGGTGGTGGTGTTCGAGTGCCATCTGGCTGGCTGGCAGCCGGTGGTGGTGTTCGAGTGCCATCTGGCTGGCTGGCAGCCGGTGGTGGTGTTCGAGTGCCATCTGGCTGGCTGGCAGCCGGTGGTGGTCTTCGAGTGCCATCTGGCTGGCTGGCAGCCGGTGGTGGTCTTCGAGTGCCATCTAGCTGGCTGGCAGCCGGTGATTATTCTCAGTGCTCTTTTATTGTTGTATTTGCTTTTAACAGGGGAGAGGAGTTATAGGTGAGACGTAGTTTAGGGTGTACCAGATGAAGTTTGCAGAGGACAGCTATAGGATTCTTTTCCTTGTCCAAAAAAAAACTCGTCCTGGGTAAATTTCATTCTGAGGGCGTTCAGTTTTGTCTATTGTCTCTGCGATGATGCCTGGCAGTGTGGGGATTAATTTCAGCGTGTGTGTGTGGTAAGCAATGGTCAGCAAGGCTGGAATTTTGTTGAGCGAGAGTAGTTGACCATCTAGGGATGATGGAGAGTGCACGTTAGGTTTGTGTCTATACAGGGTCGAGAGAGTAACGTTGAATTTCTGTAAAGATGCAGACATTCTGTTCGGAGTAAACTAGTGTTCGACCTGCCAGACGGGGAGGCGTTGCATGTCTGCTTTAGCTTGTGAGGTGTCGTGTTGCTGTGTTGTGACAGTTAGGTCGTGAGCGTATGACAGCTCTGACCCCGCAAGGAAGAAAGACTTAACTCCCTCTGGAACTCGAAGTGTAAAAGCTTGAAAAGCTCTGGGAGGCGAGTTGAACTCTGGAAACACTTAAGATCTACGTGTACAGATGATCGATAACTTATAATGTCTACATGAAACTGCGTTCTGCATTTGAGCTCTTTAAAAGTCGTCGTGTGGGACGGACACATGCCAAAGAACAGCGTTTAATGACATTATATCAACCCGTCTTTAAAGAGACATGGAGAAAAATGATGTATGGCCTGTACATACATGGAAGACCACACTATCTACATTCATAAAGACCACACTATCTGTATTCATATAGACCACGCTATCTGTATTCATATAGACCATGCTATCTATATTCATAAAGACGACACTATCTACATTCATAAGACTCACTGGCCTGAGGTCTTCAAGCAGTCGGGAGGGAGGTGGGGGAAAGATTGCTACAAGTTCACTCTATATCCCTATATATCCCCTATATAATGATATATGCAAATGACTGATAGCACTGAGAGAGAGGGAAGCCCACATGCGAAGCCAGATATGGACCACAACATCCATGGGAAAGACAAACTCTTCTCATTTACCATGTTCAGGGCGCACCACAAACAGGAAAGGTGAATCAACTCCCCTTGCCCAACCCCTACCACAACGGAGATCCATCTGGCAGTTCCCCAGCCAGCCTTGAGTACTAGAGATGGATGACGTATAACTGAATAAATGACACATAAATGATACAATAAATGATACATCAATAACTCCAAACCGGTTTTTGTTTGCAGTAGGTAATTAGATGAAGTTATAACCACCCTTACTGGCTGGAGTACTCTCCTAACAATGAACAAATGATATAATCAATCAAAACCACTATTAGTTGAAGTACTCTACTAATAATGAACAAATGAAATGATGTAATCATGGCAAGATGTAATCACCAAGATGACCAATACTGACTATACTAGGTTTTAAATATGGTTTACTTGTTAAAGCATGATCATGTCATTATAATGCACTTCCCAAACATACTATATTTGTTAAAGGGACTAATATGAATAAAATTACTCCCATGATCATGTCATTATAGTACACTTCCCAAACATACTATATTTGTTAAAGGGACTAATGTGAATAAGATTACTCCCTAAAAAAAAATTATCTGGGTGATTAATATAATGAATTGATCACATGAAACCTCTCAAGTGAGTTCAAAGTGTAGAAAATGTTGAGAGCAAACAATACATACGACTGTAATCTTAAAAAAAAAAAAGGACGTATAAAATGAATAAATAAAATACATTTCTTTTTTACCAAACAGGCCTCAGTAACATAACAAACAATAAGAAATAATAAATGATTAAAGGAAAAAAAAATAACTCAAATTAGTCTCGTTTATCCAGACGACCAATAATCAAGCAAATAAATAAAAATCTAAAAAAAGGAAGTCTTGATTGCTAAATAAAAAAAGTTCTAAGTAAATGAACAAACACACATTAATAAAAGATCACAGCAGTTACTGCAGAGAACACGAATATAATAATGATAAAAAAAAAAGAAGTTTGGCATTTTCAACACTGTCTCCATTCCTTAACCACGTCGCCCTTCCTATTTTCAAAATCCGGCCATTAATTTCTTCTTCCACTGGTAATAACCACCTCCCATGAAGTTCAGCTAAGTACTTCCCATCCCGAACTTCTCTAAAAACACTCGTGTGGATCCATGTTTCTTATTAATGATCATTTAATGGCCATTTAATAGGCTATCGAGGCCCGTAATCCTGTCACAGCCAAGGAACTAAACGAGGCTTCCGAGGCCATAATCCCCTTGGAGCCAAGGAACTAAACACTCCCCTGTTTGAAAGAACCTGGTATAGTGCCTCGAGAGAGATCCTCGTGGTGTTTTTGATGCCTCTTGCATCCTCCCCTTGCCAGAGGCCAGCAAGGGGGACCCCCCCTTCTCCCGAGAGAGACCAGCAGGCACCACCTCTGGTCTATCTAGAGAACTAGTAAACACCCTCTTCTTCCACGAACGGCCACCAGACACTCTCTTCTCCTATCAACCCTTGAGGTCCGTCTGTCACGTCCAGCAGGACACAGGCAAGGCTCAGCAAGCCTAACTCTGCTCCATGAGCGTGTGTGTGTGTGTGTGTGTGTGTGTGTGTGTGACGTCCCTCAAGTAACGACCAATTGCACAATGACCAGCCAACACATCACCCAAAACTACATACCCTAAAATTCTGTCAATTTGGGGGTCTACTAAAATCTCCCAAGCACATATATATATATATATATATATATATATATATATATATATATATATATATATATATATATATATATATATATATGGCTTTTCGATATCTAATCCAATTCGTACGTCCATGATTAATCATAACTGCCTAACGTAATATCAACCTTATGGCAATTTCGCTTAAGTCTTACAAGAACTAATTGCAAAGTGCAGTATGTACTCAGGCAACAGAACTGACATCAGATGATGAACATTCATGAAACATTTATCAACATATTTTCAAAATTTGTTTTTTTGGGGAAAAACTGCGCTTTAAACTTCCCAGTAACTCATATATGTAAATTGAATTCTACCCACATGAAACTTACCCATTAAGTAAAAGAACTAAAACGGAATATCAGAGTACATATTATAACTATTCCGGAGGCATATCATTCATTTCACCTACTGTATCTTACAGGTGATGTACTTTTTTTTTTATGGAAACTTTATCTAAGTTTTAACTAATACTTTGACTCGATCATATTTCTCTTCCAGGGTGTATTTTTCATATCAAGTTAACTCAACGACAGTACCAGTTACGAAGCAAGCTATAAAAACACCACTTGTAATCATCTCTGGCTTAAAATCATATACACACAAATGTATTCAGAATAATCTATCAGTTTAACCCGGGCTGACCCCACAAGCTTGGGACGTTGATAGCAAAATGATAACAGTGCGAGAGCAGAGCAACGCACAAAATGTTTTCAAGACTCAACCCATCACGTTTGGGCAATCCCACACCAGCATTCACCACTGCATCTACGACACAATAATGTGACCATGAGAGCTTAGATATGAACACAATATTAGGTTTTTTAGAACTATCGTAACAAATGAGTAGTTGCCGACATTTGTGGATCGACCTTGTGGTATCAAGAGGGTATATGGATGATGATGATACAGACGAAACACATTCCCTCCACATTCAAAACATCCACTGGTTCTCAAAACCTAAAAGCAGGAACACTGGAAATTACAGAAGACCTCTCACAAATGTGGCGTTCGTTCACTCCCCCGTGCCGTAAGTCGGTCTCTTGTCAAAAGCTATAATAACAGGAACGTACGCAAGGCATTACATGTTATGCAATACTGAATACAACATCATATTCACGAGATAACGCCGAGCTTGTCAATATTTTAAGGGTACAGAGTTTTGACGACCATACTCGCCTCTTTTAAGAGGTCGCTATAAACCCTTACAAGCGACAATCACTCCCTTACTGGATACGTCAGACGTTCAAACTTATAGAGTCGTTAAAACTTAGCTATGCGATTTTCTTGGTCGCCATTTTTTTAAAATGAAAATCCTAAGTCTTCTTTCTTCTCTCTCAAACACATAAAATATATATCACATCGCCCAGTACAAGTCATGCTGCCGATCCGAACGTAATATAAGCGATAATAAACATGTTGCAAGAATTCCTATAAAATCGACAATATTGCACTGGGAATGAGATACACGAACTTCAACCTTTCCGTCTCGTATCTTCACGTTTCAAAGCAAAACAAGTGCGTGAAGCTCAGGTCTCAATGGGGCCAGCCCAGGAGAACATTATCAGAACTACATTACGAAAGTTTACGTTAGGATTTACGAACTAAATTTATACATCATACCCTGAGTGTAAGACACTCGACGTGCTACTTCTCCATCCATCACAATGTAAAAATAGTTGAAATGTACAAATAATAATAATAATAATAATAATAATATTGATAATAATAATAATAGTAGTTCCAACAATGTTGTATGGTTGCGAGGCGTGGGCTATGTATAGAGTTGTGCGCAGGAGGATGGATGTGCTGGAAATGAGATGTTTGAGGACAATGTGTGGTGTGAGGTGGTTTGATCGAGTAAGTAACGCAAGGGTAAGAGAGATGTGTGGAAATAAAAAGAGCGTGGTTGAGAGAGCAGAAGAGGGTGTTTTGAAATGGTTTGGACACATGGAGAGAATGAGTGAGGAAAGATTGACCAAGAGGATATATGTGTCGGAGGTGGAGGGAACGAGGAGAAGAGGGAGACCAAATTGGAGGTGGAAAGATGGAGTGAAAAAGATTTTGTGTGATCGGGGCCTGAACATGCAGGAGGGTGAAAGGAGGGCAAGGAATAGAGTGAATTGGAGCGATGTGGTATACCGGGGTTGACGTGCTGTCAGTGGATTGAATCAAGGCATGTGAAGCGTCTGGGGTAAACCATGGAAAGCTGTGTAGGTATGTATATTTGCGTGTGTGGACGTATGTATACATGTGTATGGGGGTGGGTTGGGCCATTTCTTTCGTCTGTTTCCTTGCGCTAACTCGCAAACGCGGGAGACAGCGACAAAGCGCAAAAAAAAAAAATAATAATAAAATAATAATACTGATATTATCAATAATAATAACAATAACTTATAATGATACTAAATAATAATAATAATAATAATAATAATAATAATAATAATAATAATAATAATAATAAATTACTAGGATACGATGACAAATGTAAACATTTCGGTATGTATGTATGCACAAAACACGAGTGTTCTGAAGTATTCAAATTTACAGTATCTGTGCGAATTACCTTATTTCTCAAACCATTTTTGTTTTTCTTTTACAAATTACTGAAATCATTTGCTCCCCACACGGCAAAATATCGGCACCGGTGCGTCAATGATATTTCGTATATTGCCTCATTTCTCTAATTAACACAACTGATACGCGTACCGATTTCGCATAGAAAATTTTTTTTGGAAATAATTAATATAAATATAGATTCGGACGAGAGAGAGATCAAGTATTATTAAGCATAAAGTCCACCAGGGTCTGCGAGAAACCTCGAAACCCAACGCTGCCATTTCGAAGTCCAGGGAAAGTGTCGTTGTAACACAGTCAAACCAACCTAAACTTAACCTAACCTCCCGAACCCCCACGACCACAACCCCGACCCTAAGCTAACCTAACATAGCCCAAGCTTATCTCACCGTAACCCAGATGTACGACATGGGAAATTAAACGATATCAAAAATAGTTTAGTCGGCAAAATAACATTTAACCCGCTAGTGCCGACATTGATTAAATATCACTGATATTTTGTACTTTAAAAATTCTACAATAAAACTCCCCTTTTTCACGAGTTTCATATAATTTGGTATAACTAACACAGAATAGACAGCTTTAGCTAGTACAATCTATCTATCTTTCTAGCCTAGCTAAACATGAGCAGTGACAATTTGCCGAGCGGGAAGTAATAACAACTATTATATATATTAGCAAAAAACAAGCTATAAACATTACACAATATGATAACCTAAAAATCTAAATAATAATTAACATTTTACCAGCTTTAACAATGGTTGAGGCTTTCTGCAGTGCTGTACAATAATTTTGTTACACAGTTACATCTAAGTTACATTACTATTTATAAAGGTATGGTTAAGCTAGCGATTTGATTTACTTTAGGTAGTTAGGATTGGTTATGTTACGTGGTTATGTTAGGTTAGAATCAATATCTAGGTTGTTAGATATGTATGTGGTTAGGTTAGGTTAGATTAGACACGTAAGTGGTTAGGTTAGATTAGATTAGACACGTAAGTGGTTAGGTTAGATTAGATAAGTAAGTGGTTAGGTTAGATTAGATAAGTGTGTAGTTAGGTAAGATTAGATAAGTAAGTGGTTAGGTTAGATTAGATAAGTAAGTGGTTAGGTTAGATTAGATAAGTATGTGGTTAGGTTAGATTAGATAAGTAAGTGGTTAGGTTAGATTAGATAAGTAAGTGGTTAGGTTAGATTAGACACGTAAGTGGTTAGGTTAGATTAGATAAGTAAGTGGTTAGGTTAGGTCTAGTTAGATAAGGATCTTTGTTTAGACAGGTGGTCAGGGGTTAGAATGCAAAATTTATGTATCAAAATATCATGGAAAAAATAGGCCACCAATTGTACCATTATGCAAATAGAAAAAAAAAAATTCCAACACACAACCTCATTAGCGAAACACATTAGCGACGCCAGGGTCAGCTGGCAGTATAGAAATACATGAACTGACATCATTCTTAATCATGCAATTCTATTCACAATAATGAAATAATTAAAACCGTGAGCTCTATAGAAGAAAACAGATGAAGACTTGCCAATGCACACATGACTGCTGCACTTAATTTGCGCTGTTTGCTAAACTGTTTAATTGGAACATTCGTGACTATATCGTCTATAAAAAGGAAGTTTAAAACTCACATGATATCTGTACTTTGTGTGTATTACGAGGCTGTTAAAGTGTGACCTGGAGTCTGGGGTGTGTATATAGCCTATCTCGGGTCATATTTTCACAGCTATGAAAGGCTGTGTTTTCCCAGCAAACGTTAACAACTGTTAACTCTGACCCATTCCTTTTACCCAATTTCATTTGGCCCTGGGGCTTATCGACTGCTGTCAGCGTCAAGTTACAAACACCAATATACTGTGAAAAATAATCTTTGGTATGATGGCCTAATCCTTCACCAGGTCCACACAGTTTTCCATCAAAAAACTACGTCAACACAGAGTTCTGCCTTATTTAAGGATTCTAAATCTTACAAGAGTGTTCTTTTACCTTGTTCTATCCGACGATGAGGGCTGGGAATATCGTCAAATACACCAATACCGCGACATAACAACACAAAGAAAAACTCCACATTGTCACTCGTGTTACTCAGTCGTACAAACAATGTGTTCGAATGTTATCCAAAATTCAAAATATTTCTTTAGAACACGGGAGTATTGTTCTTTTATATAATAAACTGAACACATGTATCATCTTATCTTTAAATAAAATTACATCAAATCAAAATAAGGTGTACTCAGATTTCATTAACATTTATTAGTCTAATCTTGACATTCGAATACGTTGGAAATGACAGGGCGAGAATGACCGCGAAATTTTTTTCTTTTGCAAGATCACTTTTTGAGTTTCGGGGATATATATATATATATATATATATGTATACATATATATATATATATATATATATATATATATATATATATAAGTAAATGATGTGTAAAAGAACCCTAGAAGAAGACAAAAGTGGAGGAGGGACGGACCCCGATGCTCTCATGTTCGTCCGAGACACTTGGCGTCGTCGCTTGGAAGGAGGAGGGACGAGTGAGGTGGGGAAGAAGGACACTTCACGCTACCATTACAGGTATGTTCAGGGATATTTGAGTCCTTTTAAGCTAAGAAGTGAAAGGTGAATTGACGCAAGATTGCTTACAGTAGTC
This sequence comes from Panulirus ornatus, assembly GCF_036320965.1. Classification (NCBI taxonomy): domain Eukaryota; kingdom Metazoa; phylum Arthropoda; class Malacostraca; order Decapoda; family Palinuridae; genus Panulirus; species Panulirus ornatus. Next base: position 8,602,113 of record NC_092287.1, read on the forward strand.
TAAACGACAGAGAGTGATATTTGTAATAAGAATAACGGGGCTGGACGTATTCCGAAGGCCAGAGTGAGGAAAGGGGGACGAGAGCGCGCCAAGTGGTATGACGTAACAGATATACTTAATATTTAAATGTACGTAAAACCCACATATTAAGGGAGGTCATGTTTTATAACTAAGAAATAGGATACTAAATGAATGCAATGAGGCCGAGGCTATTAACATATGGAGTTGTTTATTTTAGGGCCAGCCTCCATTGCTGTCAGACTCCGGGTAATTGTAGAGGTGCAAATTAAGTGATACTCATTGTATAAGATGCTGGAGTAAATATTGGTATTTAATGGTGCCTCGTTATTACCAGGGGTTTGCACTAACTGATAAACCACCCAGCCCCCTTATATTTATGGAGATGCGGGTCATATAAGGGCATAAGGCACCTCAAAAAAATAAAAAGGGAAACTTTCATCATGGCCTCCATGATGTACTTCCTTTATCACCATCCCTGAGAAAGACCAGCCATCGTATATGACCTCTCGTACTCTGCATGGCCCAGTGTTACACCCACTTATATATATAAATATATATATATATATATATATATATATATATATATATATATATATATATATATATATAAATAGTGCATATAAACGCGCACTACCATATACTAACCTACATCCAGGATCGAACCTGGGACCCCTGTGTAGGAGGCGGGAGCACGACAGCTAGGCTATGATCACTGATAGGGGTCCCAGATTCGATCTTGGCAGTTGGAGGTTAGTATGTTACATATATATATAGTGCAGATGAAAGCGCACTTCCAGACAACATATAAACCTCCAACAGCCAGGATCGAACCCTGGTTGGCGATCATAGCCTAGCAGTAGACTCTCGAGGCCTGCCACGCAGGGAGTTCGGGTTCGATCCTGACTATTGGAGGTTTGGATGATATATATATATATATATATATATATATATATATATATATATATATATATATATATATATATATATTTCAAGTCAAATGAGCTTTGCAAAATATGGCCGAGGTTCGATCTCAACGAGAAATGTTCTATCGTTATTTTTATAATGTTTTTCAAATGTTACAATTTTTTATGCTATCGGCAGGCATTCCCTTCAAGCAATTCGTTTTAACTTAACTCTTTTGGAAGCGATAGTTTTTTTTTTTGTTTTTTTTACCGAGTCAAAACTGTTTTGATGTTTCCGTTTTCTAATCTCGCTGATAAACACCTTTATTACACCCAGCGTCTTGAACATCACGCCTAATCATCAGTTAATTCCATTGCCTTGATGGACAAAGGATTACAATACACTTGCCAAACAACAGGAGTCTATTTTAAACCCGCAAGTGTCAAGTGGATGGGCGGGGAATCGCTTATACAAGTTAATCATATTTTTTCCCAAAAAAAGCAGCGCTCTCATTCGGGATTCTCAGAGATCTACATCGGCGTCATGGAATATTTTCCAAACTCTTAGCGACAAAAACGTACATGCAATTCTTTTTTTAATGTGCTCTTATTTCATTTTTTTTTTTTTCATGGAACAGAGAGTTTGAACATTTAAACGGGAGAGGGGTGGAGGTGGGGGGCAACTGAAAACGGGAGAACCGTTTCCCCCATAGGTCAATATGCATGAAATAATATACTGCACTATTAACACGCAAGCAAATTTGAATATCAAACGTTATATCTGACGATATACCTCGCCCTAGACTAACTCGTGATACAGATATGCGCTTGACAAATATTAAGGCTCTAAATGGCAGGTAGAGAGAGAGAGAGAGAGAGAGAGAGAGAGAGAGAGAGAATCACACGTGTGTAATATCATGCCCAAATATATATTATAGTTCAGAGGTTAGGGACAGCCATTTACAGAGGAGTAAAGTTTATGAAGACGTATATTACATAATTTGCAACTGAGCACACACACACACACATACACACACATACACACACACACACACACACACATACACACACACACACACACCCATATACGCGCGCTCGTTACGGGCCTTCGTGGTGCAGTGGTAAGCTTTCCCAAACACAAGACGGCAGTCGGCCTACACCCAACCCAGGTGTTCATTCTTCTCTGGAGGCTGGTCGATGAATAAATATCTGGCTTAGGCTGGTGTGTCTGTGTGTGTGTATATATATATATATATATATATATATATATATATATATATATATATATATATATATACATTCTTTTCTTTTAAACTATTCGCCATTTCCCGCGTTGGCGAGGTAGCGTTAGGAACAGAGGACTGGGCCCTTTTTTGGAATATCCTCACCTGGCCCCCTCTGTTCCTTCTTTTGGAAAATTAAAAAAAAAAACGAGAGGGGATGATTTCCAGCCCCCCCGCTCCCTCCCGTTTTAGTCGCCTTCTACGACACTCGGGGAATACGTGGGAAGTATTCTTTCTCCCCTATCCCCAGGGATAATATATATATATATATATATATATATATATATATATATATATTGGAAAGGATCACAATTTTGCGCGTGATCTAGTATATTCCTATGAGTCCACGGGGAAAGTGAAACACGATAAGTTCCCAAGTGGATTTTCGTGTAATAATCACATCATCAGGGGAGATACAGGAAAGAAATATAAGTCAGTTGATATACAACGAAGAGACGTAGCTAGGACGCCATTTAGTAAACAAGTGATTGTCCAATATGGACAACGCGCGTATCATAAACTTCTGATGTGGACAAGGAGAATTGTTTACAAATTTTATCAACAATAAAGCTATCCAATTTGTATGGGCCTTCACTAATATTAAAGTTATAATTCTTTGTGTATTTAATAATAAGAGATTCAATGATATTTCTCGTAGTACTGGCTGGAGTTAATAACTGAGATGGTATTACTCTAATCAATACAGTGATCATAGTTTTTAACGTGATTAATTAAGGCATTTGATTCTTGTCCTGTTCTTAAATTATTTGATTTTGCTTAAGACTAACGGAAAGATCCTTACCAGTCTGCCCAACATAAAATGTATCAATTTCTACACGGCACTTTATAGATGCATCCAGGAGAATTTTCTATGTGAATTCCTGGTTAAGATATTCTTTATAGTGCTATTGTTGCTGAAGGCAACATTGAAACAGGTAAATGAATATCATCCAGAACATCAAATAAATATTCTAAGAGGTTATTGATGAATCCCATAAGTTAGCAAAGAAATCATTTCATAAGAGTTAAACCCCAAACCTCCCATAGACACCAAGAATCTTTTAGTTCTCCCTTTTAATAATAATTTTACTTTACTTCCCATGTTGCTGAAATCCTTTAATGTAAATGTTGCCTTCAGCAACAATGATATTATAAAGAATATCTTAATCAGGAACTCACCAGAAAATTCTGGATGCATCTATAAAGTGCCATGTAGAAATTGTGATAAGTTTTATGTTGGGCAGACTGGTATCTTTCTGTCATACTTAAGCAACATGAATATAGTTTAAGAACAGGACAAAAATCAAACGCCTTGTTTCTTCACGTTAAAAACTATGATCATTGTATTAACTGGAGTAATGCCATGTCAGTTATCAACTCTAACTCCAGTACCACGAGCAATATCAATGAATCCTCTAATATTAAACACACAAAGAATTATAACCTTAATATTAGTGAAGGCCTATACAAATTGGATAGCTTTACTGTTGATAAAATTTGTAAACAAGTCTCCTTCTTGTCTACATAATAAGTTTATGATACGCTCGTTGTTTGTCTCGGACAGCCACCAAATAGCGTCCTAGCTACGTCTCTTCGTTGTATAACAACTGACGCATATTTCTATCTTGTATCTTCCCTAATGATGTGATTATTGCACGAAAGTGCACTTAACGTGTTTCATTTCCCCGTGGAGTCATATATATATATATATATATATATATATATATATATATATATATATATATATATATATATATATATATATATATATATATATATATATATATCTGGGAGAAAAAAAGATATTTTGGAAGGAGGTAAATAAAGTGCGTAAGGCAAGAGAACAAATGGAAACATCGGTAATGGGGGCAAATGGGGAGACAATAACAAATAGTAGTCAAGTGAGAGGGAGAGGGAGTGAGTATTTTGAAGGTTTGTTGAATATGTTTGATGATAGAGTGGCAGATATATGGTGTTTTGGTTGTGGTGGTGTGCGAAGTGAGAGGGTCAGGGAGAATGATTTGATAAACAGAGAAGAGGTAGTGAAAGCTTTGCGGAAGATGAAAGCCGGCAAGGCAGCGGGTTTGGATGGTATTGCAGTTGAATTTATTAAAAAAGGGGATGACTGTGTTGTTGACTGGTTGGTGAGGATATTTAATGCATGTATGGCTCATGGTGTAGTGCCTGAGCATTGGCGGAATGCATGCATAGTGCCATTGTACAAAGAAAAGGGGATAAAGGTAAGTGGTCCAATTACAGATGTATAAGTTTGTTAAGTATTCCTGGGAAATTGTGTGGGAGGGTATTGATTGATAGGGTAAAGGCATTTACAGAGCATCAGATTGGGGAAGAACAGTGTGGTTTCAAAAGTGGTAGAATATGTGTGGATCAGGTGTTTCCTTTGAAGAATGTATGTGAGAAATACTTGGAAAAACACATGGATTTGTATGTAGCATTTATGGATCTGGAGAAGGCATGTGATAGAGTGAATAGAAATGCTCTGTGGAAGGTATTAAGAGTATATGGTGTGGGAGGTAAGTTGCTAGAAGTGAAAAGTTTTTATAGAGGATGTAAGGCATGTGTACGAGTAGGAAGAGAGGAAAGTGATTGGTTCTCAGTGAATGTCGGTTTGCGGCAGGGGTGCGTGATGTGTCCATGGTTGTTTAATTTGTTTATGGATGGGGTAGTTAGGGAGGTGAATGCAAGAGTTTAGGAGAGATGGGCAAGTATGCAGTCGGTTGTTGATGAGTGGGCTTAGGAAGTGAGTCAGTTATTGTTTGCTGATGATACAGCTCTGGTGGCTGATTCGGGCAAGGAACTGTAGAAGTTGGTGACTGCGTTTGGTAAAGTGTGTGAAAGAAAGCTGAGAGTAAATGTGAATAAGAGGGTTGAAGGACAAGTAAATTGGGACGTAAATTTGAATGGAGAAAAGCTGGAGGAAGTGAAGTGTTTTAGATATCTGGGAGTGGATTTGGCAGCGGATGGAATAATGGAAGCGGAAGTGAGTCACAGGGTAGGGGAGGGGTCGAAGGTTCTGGGTGCGCTGAAGAATGTTTGGAAGGCGAGAACGTTATCTCGGAGAGCAAAAATGAGTGTTTGAAGCAATAGTGGTTCCAACTGTGTTATATGGTTGTGAGGCAGGGGCTATAGATAGGGATGTGCGGAGAAGAGTGGATGTGTTGTAAATGAGATGTTTTAGGACAATATGTGGTGTGAGGTGGTTTGATCGAGTAAGTAATGAAAGGGTAAGAGAGATGTGTGGTAATGAAAAGTTGAGAGAGCAGAAGACGGTGTATTGAAATGGTTTGATCCTATGGAGAAAATGAGGGAGGAAAGATTGACAAAGAGGATATACGTGCCAGAGGTGGAGGGAACGAGAAGTGGGAGACCAAATTGGAGGTGGAAGGATGGAGTGAAAAAGATTCTGAGCGATCGGGGCCTGAACATACAGGAAGGTGAAAGGTGTGCAAGGAATAGAGTGAATTGGAACGATGCGGTATACCGGGGTCGACGTGCTGTCAATGGATTGAACCAAGGCATGTGAAGCGTCTAGTATGAACCGTGGAAAGTTTTGTGGGGCCTGGATGTGGAAAGGGAGCTGTGGTTTCGGTGCATTACACATGACAGCTAGAGACTGAGTGTGAACGAATGTGGCCCTTGTCTTTTCCTAGCGCTACCTCGCCTGCACGCGGGGGGAAGAGAATGCCATTTCATGTGTGGCGAGGTTGCGGCGAGAATGGATGAAGGCAGCATGTATGAATATGTACATGTGTATACATGTGTATGTATACGTATGTATACGTTGAAATGTATAGGTATGTATATGTGCGTGTGTGTGCGTTTATGTATATGCATGTGTATGTGGGTGGGTTAGGCCATTCTTTCGTCTGTTTCCTTGCGCTACCTCGCTAACGCGGGAGACAGCGACAAAGTATAAAAAAAAAGAAAAGAAAAATGAATATACATATATTTTTTCCTACTATTCGCCATTTCCCACGTTAGCGAGGTAGCGTTAAGAACAGAGGGCTGAGCCTTTGAGGGAAATCTTCACTTGGCCTCTTCTCTGTTCCTTCTTCTGGAAAATTGAAAACGAGAGGGAAGGGTGTGTAGAGAGAGAGAGAGTGAAGACATGGTGAAGAGACGAAGCAACACGAGTGTAAAACTGTCTCCCCGTAACACACAAACAGTAACCACATGTACAAAACAGGACACCAAGAGGATACGCTGTCCAGTGACCCTCACAACCGTGGTCTGTATAGTACTGGAAAGAAAATAATCAGAAAACAAATGGATGATTACCTGCAAGAAAACAGTTTCAGGGAAAGGTCATGTGTAACGAACCTCTTAGATTTCCACGAAAGAGTGAGCTCCAATTTAAGACAAAAGACAAGGGTGGGTGGACCATTTGTATCTGGACTGTCCGAAAGCATTTGACACTATCTCACACAGGAGGTTGGTAAAGTTGCTAGAACTTCAGCCAGGAATAGGGGGATCACTCGTTTGATGGATAGAAGATTCTCTTACTGAAAGTGAACAAAGAGCACATGTCAGAGAAGCCTTCTAGCAGTGAGTTTAGGTCACCAGTGACGTGCCGAAGGGTTCTGTAATGGGACCACTGCTCTTCTTGATCCGAATGAATGACCCGCCAGAAAGAGTGGACTCCAACCTGAATTCGTTTGCAGATGATGCCATAGTCATGAAGGAACTAAACTGTGAGAAGGATTGCAACAACCTACAGTGGGAATCTAAGAAAAAAATAGTTTGGTACATGGTTGATGAAATTCAATGCAAATAAATGCACAGGAATGAGTATAAGATGGTGAAAGGAAGCTTCGATAAGAATAGTATATGCAACCTGTTGTGGTCCAGAGTTCAATTTCAGGAGAATAACAAAAGGACACGGACTGTTTCGGGCGAACCTAAGAATCACATTCAAGTTATATACGGAAATACTCAGTGAGCTGTTCCCAAATGGCGAAAACCAAAAGACGCTTCTCAAGTTTGGGCATCGCATGTAAAGAAATGAGAGAGAAGGTCTGAAGGAGAGTAACAACGATGGTACCATAAGAGAAAGGTCTGAGGCAATGATTCTGCCCATCGCAGAAAACAGAGGAGCAAGGGGTGACTTGATCACAAACCTCAAGTTTTAAGATAAAGATGGTATTACAACCAAGAGAAATGATGGACAGGGAAAGGTTAAAGGCTTAGATTTGCCCACCATGGAAAACAAGAGTAAGAGGTGATGTGATCACAAACTTTTAAGTTTTTTTTAACCAGTTTGATGATATCCACGGCAACCAGTCCTTCGAAACATGAGAAAAAAAGAATAAGTAAAAGATTTGTTAGAAAAAGTGTACAGCATTTCTATAGCACCAGAACTGTGGATATATGGTACAAAATGAACGATGAAATTGTGAATCGTTTGCCAAACGGCATCCTAGTTACGTCTCTACGTTATATATCAACTGACTTATATTTTCTTGTATCTCTCCTGAGGATGTGATCATTACACGAAAGTGCACTTGGGAACTTACCGAGTTTCATTTCAATAAGGACTCATGGGAATATACTTGACCACGCGCTCAATTGTAATCCTTTCCAATATATATATATATATATATATATATATATATATATATATATATATATATATATATATATATCGTAACTCCATCTCTCCATTTTCCCAAACAATCAAAATCTCTCATTCACTCCCGCGCCACAAGACTAAAACCTCGACTTTCAATTACATTCGGCGGGGCAGGACGAAGAATCTGCTACAAAAATATAAAAGATCATTTCGGGTAAGCGACCGCTGGAGCCCCAGGCCCAGCCAAGCCTCGACAAACACACTTCAAAGGGCCAAACCCTCTCTCTCTCTCCCCCAGCGGCCCCCTACGCATCGATGTCTGGTATTAGGTCTCTCTCTCTCTCTCTCTCTCTCTCTCTCTCTCTCTCTCTCTCTCTCTCTCTCTCTCTCTCTCTCTCTCTCTCTCTCTAAGGGGTCTGCACTATCTTCATTTTTTTCTGTAAGTCGTGTTTCAGGACAGACCACCAAGATCTTGCTTGGGCCCTGGGTGCGTGTGTATGGGTGTATCACATACTCTCTCTCTCTCTCTCTCTCTCTCTCTCTCTCTCTCTCTCTCTCTCTCTCTCTCTCTCTCTAAGGGGTCTGCACTATCTTTATTTTTTTTCTGTAAGTCGTGTTTAAGGACAGACCACCAAGATCTTGCTTGGGCCCTGGGTGTGTGTGTGTGTGTGTATGGGTGTATCACATACTCTCTCTCTCTCTCTCTCTCTCTCTCTCTCTCTCTCTCTCTCTCTAAGGGGTCTGCACTATCTTCATTTTTTTCTGTAAGTCGTGTTTAAGGACAGACCACCAAGATCTTGCTTGGGCCCTGGGTGTGTGTGTGTGTGTGTGTGTATGGGTGTAACACATACTCTCTCTCTCTCTCTCTCTCTCTCTCTCTCTCTCTCTCTCTCTCTCTCTCTCTCTCTCTCTATCTATCTATCTATCTATCTATCTATCTTACACACACACACACAGATCACACATCCAAATGAGAGCAGCTTATGTATGCCCTCGTCTCTCAAGACGTTTCTGTCTGTGCAAGGTTCACACAGACGGTAAACTGGACGACCTGCCGTCGGGCACAGTGGCACGACGGTACGACCCTTGTGCACGATGGTGCGACCGTTTAGCACGACGGTACGACCCTTGTGCACGATGGTGCAACCGTTAAGAACGACGGTACGACCCTTGTGCACGATGGTGCGACTGTTAAGCACGACGGTACGACCCTTGTGCACGATGGTGCGATCCTTGAGCACGACGGTACGACCCTTGTGCACGATGGTGCGACCGTTAAGCACGACGGTACGACCCTTGTGCACGATGGTGCGACCGTTAAGCACGACGGTACGACCCTTGTGCACGATGGTAAGGACCCTTGAACACAATGGTACGACCCTTGAGCACAGTGGCACGACGGTACAACCCTTGAGCACAGTGGTACGACGGTACAACCCTTGAGCATAGTGGTACGACGGTACAACCCTTGAGCACGATGGTACGAAGGTACATCCCTTGAATATGATAATACTGCGGCACGACCCTTATACACGATGGGACGACCTTTGAGCGAAGTGGAAAGTCCCTTAAGTACGACTGTACGACCCTTGGTACGATTGTACGACCCTTGGTACGACTGCCAGCTTATCTTTTTACCTGATACTTCCTTGATGCACAAAGGTCGTCACCTTTGTGTTCAAGGAGTTGAGTGAAACTCAAAGGTCACACTCGAAGTGACCAAATACTCACACTCAAATATCTCACTCATGCTTTGCTCTTTCCTGTGCGCCCGGGTAGCGACAGGAATGGATGAAGACGAGCATGAATGTGCACAAGTGTATATATGTATATGTCTGTGTATAGGCGCTACCTCGCTGCGCGGGAAACATCGATTAAGTATAATGATATATATATATTTTTTTTTTAAACTATTCGCCATTTCCCGCGTTAGCGAGGTAGCGTTAAGAACAGAGAACTGGGCCATTGAGGGAATATCCTCACCTGGCCCCCTTCTCTGTTCCTTCTTTTGGAAAATTAAAAAAAATTGAGAGGGGAGGATTTCCAGACCCCCGCTCCCTTCCCTTTTAGTCACCTTCTACGACATGCAGGGAATACGTGGGAAGTATTCTTTCTCCCCTATCCCCAGGGATATATATATATATATATATATATATATATATATATATATATATATATATATATATATCTTTTTTCATACTATTCGCCATTTCCCACGTTAGCATTAAGAACCGAGGACTGGGCCTTTGAGGGAATATTCTCACCTGGCCCCCTTCTCTGTTCCTTCTTTTGGGAAAAAAAAAAAAAACGAGAGGGGAGGATTTCCAGCCCCCCGCTCCCTCCCCTTTTTAGTCGCCTTTAACGACACGCAGGGAATACGTGGGAAGTGTTCTTTCTCCCCTATCCCCAGGGATAATATATATATATATATATATATATATATATATATATATATATATATATATTATATATATATATATATATATATATATATATGTGTGTGTGTGTGTGTGTGTATAATATTTTACTTTTTTATTATACTTTGTCGCTGTCTCCCACGTTAGGGAGGTAGCGCAAGGAAACAGACGAAGAAAGGCCCAACCCACCCACATACACATGTATATATATAAACGCCCACACACGCACATATACATGCCTCTACATTTCAACGTATACATACATATATATACACAGACATATACATATATACACATGTGCACATTCATACATTCTGCCTTCATCCATTCTCGCCGCCACCCCGTCACACATGAAATGAAACCCCTACCCCCGACACGTGCGCGGGAGGTAGTGCTAGGAAAAGACAACAAAGGCTACTCTCGTTCACACTCAGTCTCTAGCTGTCATGTGTAATGCACCGAAACCACAGC
>NC_092287.1:8617796-8625296 GCF_036320965.1 Panulirus ornatus
GTCAGTTAAGTGTATAATTCACTCTCGGGCGACTGATTTTATGAGCATTCGAAATGATGAACGTATTTATATATATATATATATATATATATATATATATATATATATATATATATATATATATTATACTTTTAAACTTGGTCGCCGTTTCCCGAGTCAGCAAGGTAACGCCAAGAAACAGACCCGTCCACTCCTTTACACACACACACACACACACACACACACACACACACACACATATATATATATATATATATATATATATATATATATATATATATATATATATATAGGGGACAGGGGAGAAAGAATACTTCCAACGCAGTCCTAACATGTAAAAGGCGACTAAACTAGACGAAAGCGGGGGCAAGAAACCCTCCCCTCCTTTTATTTTAACTTTCTAAAAGGGGAAACACAAGAAGGAGTCACGCGGGGAGTGTTCATCCTCCTCGAAGGCTCAGACTTGGGTGTCTAAATATGTGTGGATGTAACCAAGATGAGAAAAAAGGAGAGAGAGGTAGTATGTTTAAGGAAAGGAACCTGGACGTTTTGGCTCTTAAGTGAAACGAAGCTCGAGGGTAAAGAATGTTTTGGGTCTAAAGTCAGGGGTTGGCGAGAGGACAAGAGCAAGGGAAGGAGTAGCACTACTCCTGAAACAGGAGTGGTGGGAGTATGTGATAGAGTGTAAGAAAGTAAACTCTAGATTGATATGGGTAAAACTGAAAGTGGATGGAGAGAAAGGGGTGATTATTGGTGCGTATGCACCTGGTCATGAGAAGCAAGTGTTTTGGGAGCAGCTAAGTGAGTGTGTTAGCAGCTTTGATGCAAGATACTGGGTTATAGTGATGGGTGATTTGACTGCAAAGGTGAGTAATGAGGAAGTTGAGGGTATAATTGGTGTACATGGGGTGTTCAATGTTGTAAATGGAAATGGAGGAGAGCTTGTAGATTTGTGTGCTGAAAAAGGACTGGTGATTGGGAATACCCGGTTTACAAAGAGAGATATACATAAGTATACGCATGTAAGTAGGAGAGATGGCCAGAGAGCGTTATTGGATTACGAGTTGATTGATAGGCGCGTGAAAGAGAGACTTTTGGGTGTAAATGTGCTGAGAGGTGCAACTGGAGGGATGTCTGATCATTATCTTGTAGAGGCGAAGGTGAAGATTTGTAGAGGTTCTCCGAAAAGAAGAGAGAATGTTGGGATGAAGAGAGTGGTGAAAGTTAGTGAGCTTGGAAAGGAGACTTGTGTGAAGAAGTACCAGGAGAGATTGAGCGTAGAATGGAATAAGGTGAGAGAAAATGACCTAAGGGGAGTGGAGAAGGAATGGGATGTATTTAGGGAAGCAGTGATGGCTAGCACAAAAGATGCCTGTAGCATGAGAAAGGTAGGAGGTCGGCAGATTAGAAAGGGTAGTGAGTGGTGGGATGAAGAAGTAAGATTGTTAGTGAAAGAGAAGAGAGAAGCATTTGGACGAGTTTTGCAGGGAAACTCCAAATGTCTGGGAGATGTATAGAAGAAAGAGGCAGGAGGTCAAGAGAAAGGTGCAAGAGGTGAAAAAGAGGGCAAATGAGAGTTGGGGTGAGAGAGTATCATTAAATTTTAGGGAGAATTAAAGGTTTTGGAAGGATGTAAATAAAGTGCGTAAGACAAGAGAACAAATGGGGACATTAGTGAAGGGGGGTAATGAGGAGGTAATAACAAGAAGTGGTGAAGTGAGAAAGAGATGGAGTAAGCATTTTGAAGGTTTGTTGAATATGTTTGATGATAGAGTAGTAGATATAGGGTGTTTTGGTCGAGGTGGTGTGCGAAGTGAGAGGGTCAGAGAGAATGGTTTGGTAAACAGAGAAGAGGTAGTGAAAGCTTTGTGGAAGATGAAAGCCGGCATGGTGGCGGTTTTGGATGGTATTGCAGTGGAATTTATTAAAAAAGGGATGACTGTGTTGTTCACTGGTTGGTGAGGATATTCAATGCATGTATGGTGCATGGTGAAGTGCCTGAGTATTGGCGGAATGCATGCACAGTGCCATTGTACAAAGGCAAAGGGGATAAAGGTGGGTGTTCAAATTACAGAGGTATAAGTTTATTGAGTATTCCTGGTAAATTATATGGAAGGGTATTGACTGAGAGAGTGAAGGTATGTACAGAGCATCAGATTGGGGAAGAGCAGTGTGGTTTCAGAAGTGGTAGAGGATGTGTGGATTAGGTGTTTGCTTTGAAGAATGTATGTGAAAAATACTTAGAAAATAAAATGGATTGGTATGTGGCATTCATGGATCCGGAGAAGACATATGATAGAGTTGATAGAGATGCTCTGTGGAAGGTATTAATAATATATGGTGTGGGAGGTAAGTTGCTAGCAGTGAAAAGTTTTTACCGAGGATGTAAGGCATGTGTACGAGTAGGAAGAGAGGAGTGATTGGTTCTCAGTGAATGTCGGTTTGCGGCAGGGGTGCGTGATGTCTCCATGGTTGTTTAATTTGTTCATGGATGGGGTTGTTAGGGAGGTGAATGCAAGACTTTTGGAGAGAGGGCCAAATATGCAGTCTGCTGTCATTGAGAGGGCTTGGGAAGTGAGTCAGTAGTTGTTTGCTGATGATACAGCGCTGGTGGCTGATTCGGGTGATATGATGTCAAAGTAGGTCGCTTCACGGAAGGGTCGTACCGTTGTGTTCCAGAGTCGTACAGTCGTCCTTAAAGGTCGTACTATCGTTCATGCCACAAAAATTCCCTCCCTCTATCTTACTGCACTCATCTTACTCACTGGTCACAGACAGACTCACCTTACTGGTCATAAGCAGTCAAGTCACCTTGCCCACTGGTCACGAAAAGACTCACTTGACTCACCAATCACAGACAGACTTACTGACTCTCCAATCACAGAGAGACTGACTGACTCACTACTCACAGACAGACTTACCTTACTGGTCGCAGCTACGTTCTTCCCTGGCTGCCGCCAGTATGTCTGCAAATCCAGCTGTCCTGGAAAAATGAAATAACAATAAATAAGACGAATTATTCTTTTAAACTCCAATAAAACTCGCGTACCACGATTAATAAACCATCAACATCTATCCTGAACCATTGAAACAGGGGGTAGCATTGCCGTTTCTTGTGGGACGAGGCAACGTCGGGAATGGATGAAGGTAAGCAAGTATGAATATGTACATGTGTATATATGTATGTCTATGTATGCGTGTATATATATATATATATATATATATATATATATATATATATATATATATATATATATATATATATATGTGTTGACCATGTAATGTGTGTATATGAGCGTGTGGGGGCGTTTATATATGAGAGGATGGGCCGTTCTTCGTCAGTTTCTTTTCGCATCCTCACTGACGCGAGAGACGTTATCAAATATTATAATAATAATAATAATAATAATAATAATGATAATAATAATATTATTGTTATTATTATTATTATTATTATTATTATTATTGTTGTTGTTGTTGTTATTATTATTATCATTATTATATTATCATTATTATTATTATTATTATTATTATTATTATTATTATTGTTATTATTATTATTATTATTATTATTATTATTATTATTATTATTATTATCATAATAATAATGATAATGCTAATAATACACAATACATAAATATTTCAGAACTCGTTCGTAAACTTCCATCATGATGATGTGCAATATATATTACATAATGGAACCTGGAGGAAATGTTATAGGGGGATATAGTGAGGCTGAAGACACTACATGTATAGGATCATTCGGAAGTTAAAACCATTTGTAGTACAGCGAAGAAGGCTTGGGCCTTTTGCATCACCAGGCAATGCTAATGTTAGCGTTGGCTGATGTGATGTGAAGGAGAACTAATGTTAGCTTTGGTTAATGTGGTATGAAGGAGCCGTAAAGTTTGCTTTAGCTGGTGTGATGTAAAAAGGAAAGCTCATGTTAGCTTTAGCTGATGTGATGTAAAGGAGAGCTAATGTTAGCGTTGGCTGATGTGATGTGAAGGAGAACTAATGTTAGCTTTAGCTGATGTAATATAAAGGAAAGCTCATGTTAGCTTTAGCTGATGTGATGTAAAGGAGAGCTAATGTTAGCATAAACTGATGTGATGTGAAGAACTAATGTTAGCATAAACTGATGTGATGTGAAGGAGAGCTAATGTTAGCATAAACTGATGCGATGTGATGGAGAGCTAATGGTAGCATAAACTGATGCGATGTGATGGAGAGCTAATGTTAGCATAAAGTGATGCGATGCGATGCGATGAAGAACTAATGTTAGTGTAAACATGCGATATGAAGGAGAGCTAATGTTAGCATGAACTGATGCGATGTGATGGAGAGCTAATGTTACCATAAAATGATGTGAAGCCGTCGTCTACCACGTTCAATCAAGTACAAAAGTCCTGACGCAATCAAAACCACCGGTACGCGCCTGGTCGAAGTCTTTACCGTTTCTTCTGTCTCTACCAGTCGACCAGGGCACACTGTAAGCCCCGGTACGCGCCTGGTCGAAGTTATACCGGGTCTACTAGACTCCCTACCAGTTATTTCCAAACACAGTGCCTTTTAGACTCCCTACCAGTTATTTCCAAACACAGTGCCTTTTAGACTCCCTACCAGTTATTTCCAAACACAATGCCTTTTAGACTCCCTACCAGTTATTTCAAACACAGTGCCTTTTAGACTCCCTACCAGTTATTTCCAAACACAATGCCTTTTAGACTCCCTACCAGTTATTTCCAAACACAATGCCTTTTAGACTCCCTACCAGTTATTTCCAAACACAATGCCTTTTAGACTCCCTACCAGTTATTTCCAAACACAATGCCTTTTAGACTCCCTACCAGTTATTTCCAAACACAGTGCCTTTTAGACTCCCTACCAGTTATTTCCAAACACAGTGCCTTTTAGACTCCCTACCAGTTATTTCCAAACACAGTGCCTTTTAGACTCCCTACCAGTTATTTCCAAACACAATGCCTTTTAGACTCCCTACCAGTTATTTCCAAACACAATGCCTTTTAGACTCCCTACCAGTTATTTCCAAACACAGTGCCTTTTAGACTCCCTACCAGTTATTTCCAAACACAATGCCTTTTAGACTCCCTACCAGTTATTTCCAAACACAGTGCCTTTTAGACTCCCTACCAGTTATTTCCAAACACAATGCCTTTTAGACTCCCTACCAGTTATTTCCAAAGATAATGCCTTTTAGACTCCCTACCAGTTATTTCCAAACACAATGCCTTTTAGACTCCCTACCAGTTATTTCCAAACACAGTGCCTTTTAGACTCCCTACCAGTTATTTCCAAACACAATGCCTTTTAGACTCCCTACCAGTTATTTCCAAACACAATTCCTTTTAGACTCCCTACCAGTTATTTCCAAACACAATGCCTTTTAAACTCCCTACCAGTTATTTCCAAACACAATGCCCTCAAATTCTGGGCAAAGAATTTCATAGAGGACCCCCTCATTCAAATTCAAAGGTAATCCCATACTTTGTAATGTAATCTATACGATGATGTAGCCAGTATCGAGCCAACACGACCACTGAAACTGGACATCACCCTACGAGGGGAAGGACATGTCATGTGAGCTAACTCACTTTCTTTCCCTGCCATTTGCAAGACTGGCTCATGGACCGGTCGAGAAAAAGAATGAAAAGAAAAATCGAAAAGTAATTCTGAAACCAATTTCGGCGGAGGGGGATAAAAAGAAAAAAAAAAGGGGTAATCGCTCTTCATCTTGATTTCAGGGAAGGAGGGGTAAAAAAAAAAGGGAAGAATTGTTTAATAATATCCGAGATTGGATTCCGACGGATGAGAGAGAGGCATCCACTGTGGTAAGTCTATTTCAGAAGAACACACACACACACACACACACACACACACACACACACACACACACACACACACAGAACACCACACACACACACACACACACACACACACACACACACACACACACACACACACACACAGAACACCACACACAGAGCACCACACACACACACACACACACACACACACACACACACACACACACACACACAGAACACCACACACACACACACACACACACACACACACACACACACACACACACACACACACACACAGAACACCACACACACACACACACACACACACACACACACAAACAAACAGACACACAAACACAGTTCTGCAACATGGATGCCACATCTAGAATTTCTAGCTTGATCTTGGATTGTCTAGTATACTGTAAACCCCTAGGTGGATTTTGAGTACCATTTCATGGTATCTAGGACGATAGTTTACTAGTCTAGTGCATCCATATATTCATAAAAAGGACCACAACATTTCTAGTATTATCTAGGACTTCTAGAACCATTTTTTTTTTAAGTTTCTAGTTATCATCTTGGGGTTTCTAGCCGGATTTCTAGCACAACTTGAAGACCTCAAGGACGACCCTAAGAAGGTTTCTAGTGACGCCGTATGGTTTCTTGTCCCCACCTACTGGTTTCTAGTGCAACTTGAGGAGTGAGGGTAGAAAACCCCCCTGGTCTTGTCATAACGACGTTACGATCATTCGGTACGACGGTACGATCCTTGAGCACGACGGTACTGCCCTTGAGTACGACGGTGCGACCTTTCAGCATAACGGTGCGACCTTTGACTACGACGGTACAATCCTTGCGTATGATGGCCTTTCATTCGTACCGTCGTGCTCAAGGACCGTACTGTCGTGCTCAGGGATCGCACCGTCGCGCTCAAAGATCGTATCGTCATGCTCAAGGATCGTACCGTCGTGCTCAATGATCGTACCGTCGCGCTCAAGGATAGTACCGTCGTGCTCATGGATCGTACCATCGTGCTCAAGGATCGTACCGTCGTGCTCAAGAATCCTACCGTCGTGCTCAAGGATTGCACCGTCGTGCTCAAGGATCGTACCGTCGTGCTCAAGGATTGCACCGTCGTGCTCAAGGGTCGTACCGTCGTGCTCAAAGATCGTCCCATCGTGCTCAAGGATCGTACCGTCGTGCTCAAGGATCGTACCGTCGTGCTCAAGGACTTTCGAAAGAAAAAGCGGTCCGTAACAATCAATTCATAACACCTTATCATCTTCAGGACACTTTTCAACCATATGCAAATTACCATACACTCGTTGACCACTCCACAAATCCATATCATTTAAATCTAATCCTTCTAAGACCAATCTTTGTGTGTGTGTGTGTGTGTCTGTGTGTGTGTGTCTGTGTGTCTGTGTGTGTGTGTGTGTGTGTGTCAGAGGTGGAGGGAACAAAAAGTGGGTGACTAAATTGGAGGTGGAAGAATGAAATGAAAAAGATTTTTGAGCAATCGGGGCCTGAACATACAGGAGGGTGAAAGGCGTGCTAGGAATAGAGTGAATTGGAACGATGTGGTATACCGGGGTCGACGTGCTGTCAATGGACTGAACCACGGCATGTGAAACGTCTGGGATAAACCATGGAAAGGTTCTGTGGGGCC
>NC_092287.1:8630296-8642796 GCF_036320965.1 Panulirus ornatus
AGGGTCGTTCCGTCGTGTTCAAGGGCCGTCCCGCCGTTCTCAAGGGTCGTAATGAGATCGAGTCGTACCGTCGTGCTCAAGAGTCGTACCGTAGTGTTCCCATTTGGCTCACGGGTCGCTCCAGTTAGCTCAAGGGCCTTTCCGCTGTTCTCAAGGGTCGCACCGTCGTGTTCAAGGGTCGTACCGCCGTTCTCAAGGGTGGTACCGTCGTGTTCAAGGGTCGCACCGTCTCGCCCAAAGGTCGTACTGTCTAACTTAAGGGTCGTACCATCGTGTCACCGTAGAGATCAAGGGTCGCCCCATCTACCCCAAGAGTCGTCCCGCCGTCCTCAAGGGCCGTAACATCGAGATCAAGGGTCGTATCGACTGGCGTAAGGGCCGCGCCGCCTGGTAGGGTGTTGAAGGGTCTCGTCTCATCGTGATGAAAAGGGGGGTCTGGTAGGTCGGCAGGCACCCTGCCATCAACAGGTCAAGCCCCGCCAACCGTGCGGGCCAAACACTGTCTGTCTAGAGGCTGGCTGGCTGGGGCGTTTAGCCCTCAGGAGCGCGCCCACCCAGGAATTATGGGTCGATCAAACTTCACTCTTGGCAGCAAGCGAACCCAACCCCGCTGATCAGGGGAACCTACCAACTCACTAGCTATCAGACGAGTGGAGGATAACAATGATTTGCCTACTCCACCGATTCACTTTTCCTGTTCACCTCAATTCCGGGAATTGAACTATGAGAGGATTGGACTACTGCAGTGGCTTTGTGTTTTTTTTTTCAGCAGCCCTCACTGAACGGATGGAAACATGCCCTACTGGT
This sequence comes from Panulirus ornatus, assembly GCF_036320965.1. Classification (NCBI taxonomy): domain Eukaryota; kingdom Metazoa; phylum Arthropoda; class Malacostraca; order Decapoda; family Palinuridae; genus Panulirus; species Panulirus ornatus. Next base: position 8,631,104 of record NC_092287.1, read on the forward strand.
TGAGGAAACCAAAAAAGTTCCACAAAAAATGGAGGTAATTAATTACAGCTCCTCGTGTGGTTACAGTCATGACTCTCTCACAGGTGGAAAGGTTCTATGGAGGAGGAAAGACAAAGGAAGGAAGACGATTACACAGCTTTGCTGTTCCAAGGAAGGAAGGAAGGAAGGAAGGAGGCATCATAACGGTCGATCTTCGTGTGGTTCGTCTCCACACGGCAACCATTCACGTGCCGCGAGTCCAGGCCATAGTGAGTGAGACACACACACACACAGCTCGAGAGAGCGGCAGCCGAAGTAATACCCATAGAACAGAGAGTGGACAACAACAATAACAAAAAGGCCAGGAGAGGGAGAGGTGATAACAGGAGACTTGACAACATGGAAGAATTTTGTATCCACATGAGTTAAGAGAGACGTGGAGTAAGGGCCATACCAGGTACACGAGCAGTACTCCATACTGAGGCAAATAAGACTTGCAACTATGGACTACTAGCTCAGTGGAAAAATGACACCAGGTCTATTGAACATCCCGAGCTTTTAGGGCCACACAAATATGATTTTCATTACGCTTGATTTCCAGAAAAAAAAGTAATTAATTGCTTTTAGGTCTATAAAACATCCCTTAACTTTCAAGGACACATAGATATCATTTTCATTATAAATGGTTTCCGGGAAAAGTAATTGCAAGGTTGAATTACATTATTTCGAGACCTGATTGCTGTAAGAGAGTGAGTTCAGTATAAAGTGTAGGTAAAAATGACATTAACTTTTTTTTTTTGAACAAATGACTCTAACCAACTCATCGCTTGGCCATTCTGACCGAGGTGCTGTACGCCCCGATCATGAGAATACCTTACCACTGAACCCTCCTCCCACAATGCCATGAGTTGGCGTCGTCTCGATAGGAGGGAGTCAGGGAAAGAAGGAAGGGGAGTGGACGTGCCTACCTGGAGGTGCTGGAGATAACACTGTGGTGGAAAGGTCCTTAGACAGCGGTTAAGGTGTGTGTGTGTGTGTGTGTGTGTGTGTAGAGTGGGAAAGTTTCCAAGCATACAAAAAAAAATTAGTTTCGAGTGTGTTAAGAGGAGTGGTTGTGGTGGTCAAATCCTCCTCAGCTAATCTGTCTAATAGCCATTTTCCCGAGGCAAGCTAAGCCCTGGGAGAGGGTAACTGCCTAATCACCAGGGGAGTGGAGAGTGCTGTAGTGATTAGCCTAATCCCCTGTTTACCCTCGCGGATTTGCACAGTTTAGTGATGATGCAGACGTCGGGCTGGTGGCCAGCAGGAACACAGGGTGGCTTTGTTTTGTGGCAGAGAGAGAGAGAGAGAGAGAGAGAGAGAGAGAGAGAGAGAGAGAGAGAGAGAGAGAGAGAGAGAGAGACAGAACAGACAGACAGACAGACAGAGACACACACACACACACACATATGTACACACAGCACAGAAAGAAACAACAAACACACCCTACACAAATACACCCTTGAGGGGAGAGAGAGGAAGTGGAGGAGAGGATAGAAAGACACAGTGGACCCAAGGATAGGCGTAGGGACACGAGGATAGAGAACATAACAGCAAGGAGGGCGAAGGAAAGAATGTGTGAACGTCAGCGTTGCCAGACCCTGAAGTACAAGAATGGTTCGACCTCCTCCTAGTCAGCTTTGGTCTGTCGCTCTGTCCTATGACCTCTGTGACACAGTCTGTGTCATCCAGTCTTTGACCTCCTCATAGATCACACACACACACACACACACACACACACAGCTGGTTCTAACAACATCCAGTTGCCAAGGTTCAAACACAGCTGGTTCTAACAACACCCACTTGTTAAGGTTCACACACACGCAATTGGTTCTAACAACACCCACTTGTTAAGGTTCACACACACACGCAACTGGTTCTAACAACACCCACTTGTTAAGGTTCACACACGCAATTGGTTTTAACAACACCCACTTGTTAAGGTTCACACACGCAATTGGTTTTAACAACACCCACTTGTTAAGGTTCAAACACACACGCAAATGGTTCTAACAACACCCACTTGTTAAGGTTCACACACACGCAATTGGTACTAACAACACCCACTTGTTAAGGTTCAAACACACGCAATTGATTCTAACAACACCCACTTGTTAAGGTTCAAACAAACATACAGCTGGTTCTAATAACACCCACTTATTAAGGTTCACACACACGCAGTTGGTACTAACAACACCCCAGTTCTAACAACACGCAGCTCGTTCCAGTGGCTTCAGTTGTTACCATCCGTACGGTTCCGTCCTGCAGAGACTTTTTCTCTTGTCTGAGGAACAGACAGATCGCTCAGATCCAAAAGCTCGTCCTTATTAAGCCTGCCTCAGCTTGTGGGGACCTGGAGGAGGAGCTCCTGCCGTGCGGGGAGGTAAACTGAAGCGTCCAAACACAGGGCTGAGGGGCGGCAGTTTACCTCATTCGCCGACATGGTTTACATAAGACATGACAGACAGGATCCGATCAGGCCTCTGGGTTTACACTACACATGACAAGTGGGAGACCCTTGGGGTGTGTGTAAGCCCTCAGAGCTACACATGGGTCTGGAAGCCTCTCTGGACTACATTTGGGTCTGGAAGCCTTCAGGACTCCACTTGAGTCTGGAAGCTCCCAGGACTACACTTGGGTCTGGAAGCCTTCAGGACTACACGAGTCTGGAAGCTCCCAGGACTACAAATGGGTCTGGAAGCCTTCAGGACTACACATGTGTCTGGAAGCCTCAGGACTACACTTGGGTCTGGAAGCCTTCAGGACTACACGAGTCTGGAAGCTCCCAGGACTACAAATTGGTCTGGAAGCCTTCAGGACTACACATGTGTCTGGAAGCCCTCAGGACTACACTTGGGTCTGGAAGCCTCAGGACTACACATGGGTCTGGAAGCCCTCAGGACTACACATGGGTCTGGAAGCCTCTCAGGACTACACATGTGTCTGGAAGCCCTCAGGACTACACTTGGGTCTGGAAGCCTTCAGGACTACACATGTGTCTGGAAGCCCTCAGGACTACACTTGGGTCTGGAAGCCTCTCAGGACTACACTTGGTCTGGAAGCCCTCAGGACTACACTTGGGTCTGGAAGCCTCTCGGACTACATTGGGTCTGGAACCACAGGACTACACTGGTCGGAAGCCCTCAGACAACTTGGGTCTGGAAGCCTTCAGGACTACACTTGGGTCTGGAAGCCCTCGGGACTACACTTGGGTCTGGAAGCCTTCAGGACTACACTTGGGTCTGGAAGCCTTCAGGACTACACTTGGGTCTGGAAGCCTCTCAGGACTACACTTGGGTCTGGAAGCCCTCAGGACTACACTTGGGTCTGGAAGCCTTCAGGACTACACTTGGGTCTGGAAGCCCTCAGGACTACACTTGGGTCTGGAAGCCCTCAGGACTACACATGGGTCTGGAAGCCCTCTGGACTACACATGGATCTAGAAGCCCTCAGGACTACACTTGGGTCTGGAAGCCCTCAGGACTACACTTGGGTCTGGAAGCCCTCAGGACTACACATGGGTCTGGAAGCCCTCTGGACTACACATGGATCTAGAAGCCCTCAGGACTACACTTGGGTCTGGAAGCCCACTAGACTACACTTGGGTCTAGAAGCCCTCGGGACTACACATGGGTCTGGAACCCCCACAGGACTACAAATGGGTCTGGAACCCCCACAGGACTACACATGGGTCTGGAAGCCCTCAGGACTACACTTGGGTCTGGAAGCCCACTGGACTACACTTGGGTCTGGAAACCCTACAAGACTACACATGGGTCTGGAACCCCCCACAGGACTACAAATGGGTCTGGAACCCCCACAGGACTACACATGGGTCTGGAACCCCCACAGGACTACACATGGGTCTGGAAGCCCTCAGAACTACATGGGTCTGGAACCCCTACAAGACTTCACATGGGTCTGGAACCCCTACAGGACTACACATGGGTCTGGAAGCCCTCAGGACTACACTTGGGTCTGGAGGTTATAATCATACGAATATTCCCTTTGGTGAGCGTATACCAGTCGACCACAGAGTATGGTAACAGGTGGGTAAGACACCAGCTTAATAATACTCTACCAGTCAACCCAGGTGGTAGAAAACGCCACCTTAGTATCAAGCATAATGATTTAGACTTTCGTCACTTGATTGTCCAATCTGGAAATAAATAGAGTCTTGGCCTGATCGAAAACTGGTTCGACGAATCTTTTTTTTTTTATTCTATTTCCAAAATATCAATTTTGTGTAAAATGCCATAACAGGAAGTATTCAACCTACTGAACAAGGGATCTGGTTAAAAGAAGAAGAGAAAAAAATAATGGGGTGGGTAAAAAATATTGCATTTTTTGCTAATTAATCGTGTTATTGATCCTTCAGGTAATTAGTCCCCCCCTCCTCACACGCATCAGTCTCTCTCTCTCTCTCTCTCTCTCTCTCTCTCTCTCTCTCTCTCTCTCTCTCTCTCTCTCTCTCTTCCGATCCAGCCCCCCAAAATCTCTCTTTTTCACACCAGCGCACGCGATAACCAGCGCTTCAAAAAGTGTATGGGAGTTCCCCCAGAGATCTCTCTCTCTCCCCCATCAACACCACTCCCTCCCTACACACGGCATTAGACTCTTGCTGCATCACACCCCACCACCCTGATCACCTCTCTCTCTCTCTCTCTCTCTCTCTCTCTCTCTCTCTCTCTCTCTCTCTCTCTCTCTCTCTCTCTCTCTCTCCCCAGAAAAAATAAATGGAAGGCTGGATCTTGCGAACCGTCAAGACGACTGTAAGGATAAACCAATGATCACACTTTTCAAAGCACTGATACCCCTTAAAGAAGAGAGACGGCTGCATTCTCTCTCTCTCTCTCTCTCTCTCTCTCTCTCTCTCTCTCTCTCTCTCTCTCTCTCTCTCTCTCTCTCTCTCTCTCTCTCTCGCAAAACAAAAACATCAGCTTTCAACGTAGCGATTACCCGAGGCCAAGATACACCCAGGACAGACCGACCCTATTACAGCGGACACGTTCGCCCTGTTACAACGAACATGTAGAACCCGATAAAGCGAGCACATGAACCTCATACCACAGACACGTGGACACTGATAAAGCGAACAGGTGGACCCCGACAGAATGGACACATAGAACCTGATATTGCGAATGCATGGACCCTGATAGAGTGAATGTATGGACCTTGATAAAGCGGACACATGGACCTTGATAAAGCGGACACATGGACCTTGATAAAGCGGACACATGGACCTTAAAAAGCGGACACATGGACCTTGATCAAGTGGACACATGGACCTTGATAAAGCGGACACATAGACCTCGATAAAGGGGACACATGGACCTTGATCAAGTGGACACAAGGACCTTGATCAAGCGGACACATGGACCTCGATAAAGCGGACACATGGACCTCGATAAAGCGGACACATGGACCTTGATAAAGCGGACACATAGACCTTGAAAAAGCGGACACGTGGACCTCGATAACGCGATACATGGACCTTGATAAAGCGGATAACTGGACACTGATAACAGGATATACAGAAGTAAGAAAACGGACACAGGGACACATAAAAACACGAAACACGGACACTACGTAAACAAGTGAATCTTGATCAAATAATCACAGTAAACGCAATCTTGGTATACATATACTTACACACACCCACACTGTCTACATTGAAGTACACATATACTTACACCCACACTGTCTACATTGAAGTATATATATATACTTACACACACCCACACTGTCTACATTGAAGTATACATATACTTACACACACCCACACTGTCTACATTGAAGTATACATATACTTACACCCACACTGTCTACATTGAAGTATACATACACTTACACACACATCCACAGTCTACATTGAAGTATACATATAATTACACACCCCCACACTGTCTACATTGAAGTTTACATATACTTACACACACACAGACACTGTCTACATTGAAGTATACATATACTTACACACACACCCACACTGTCTACATTGAAGTATACTTATACTTACACCCACACTGTCTACATTGAAGTATACATATACTTACACACACACCCACACTGTCTACATTGAAGTATACATATACTTACACACACACCCACACTGTCTACAGTGAAGTATACATATACTTACACACACACCCACACTGTCTACATTGAAGTATACATATAATTACACACCCCCACACTGTCTACATTGAAGTATACATACACTTACACACACACCCACACTGTCTACATTGAAGTATACATATAACTGCACACCCCCACACTGTCTACACTGAAGTATACATATACTTACACCCACACTGTCTACATTGAAGTATACATATACTTACACACACACCCACACTGTCTACATTGAAGTATACATATACTTACACACTGTCTACACTGAAGTATACATATACTTGCACACACCCACACTGTCTACACTGAAGTATACATATACTTACACCCACACTGTCTACATTGAAGTATACATATACTTACACACTGTCTACACTGAAGTATACATATACTTACACACACCCACACTGTCTACATTGTACTTATGTATATTCCTAATCTTTGGCTGCCGGTTATTTAAGTATGTTCCACCAGTCATACATCACTCGTACCTACAGAGATACAGACATACAAACCCTTAGTGTTACATCATGAACAAAGGCAGTAGGTTGGGTTTGGTCTGGTGATAAGATCTGTCGTGCATCAGTTTTGTGGAGATGGCGCGAGTGGCCATGTTAGACATGGTAAATCACCACGCGCCACGACATGTCGCACACGGCGTATTGTAAACGACTTGTTGTACAAGACGTGTTGTAAATGACTTGTCGTACACGAATTATAAATGACTTGTACACGACGTATTGTAAATGATTTTTTGCACACGTATTGTAAATGACTTGTTGTACACGACGTATTGTAAATGTCTTGTTGTACACGACGTATTGTAAATGACTTGTTGTACACGACGTATTGTAAATGACTTTTTGTACACGTATTGTAAACATGTTGTACATGACGTATTGTAAACGACTTGTTGTACACGACGTATTGTAAATGACTTATTGTACACGACGTATTGTAAATTACTTGTACACGACGTACTGTAAATGACATGTTGCACACGGCGTATTGTAAATGACATATTGTACACGACGTATTGTAAATGACATGTTGTACACGACGTATTCTAAACGACATGTTGTACACGACGTATTGTAAATTATTTGATGTACACGACGTATTGTAAATGACTTGTACACGACGTATTGTAAATTATTTGATGTACACGACGTATTGTAAATGACATGTTGCAAACGACGTACTGTAAATGACACGTTGCAAACGACAGATTGTAAACATGTGAAAGACATGCCGCACACGACGTATTGTAAACAAGTTGAGAAAGACATGTAGCAAATGACGTAAACGAACACGTTGTAAACGGTATGTGACAAACGACGTATTGTAAACGACACACGTTGCGAACGCTGTATTGTAAACGACACACGTTGCGAACGACGTATTGTAAACGACACACGTTGCGAACGATGTATTGTAAACGACACACGTTGCGAACGACGTATTGTAAACGACACACGTTGCGAACGACGTATTGTAAACGACACACGTTGCGAACGACATAGTGTAAACATGTCGTACACGATAAACCAGAGAAAATGTAAATTTCATAGTCAACTCCACTAAAAGTGATCCAATATTAATCAAATATCAATTGTCTTCATCCAAACCTCCCACTGGGGTTTTATCCTCCTTGGCCATGTTGTGATAAATATATCTTGCCAAGAAGAATTTCATTTTGTAATATATCTTGTATTACAATTTGGCTAGTAAAAATTTACTTACTTACTTACTTACTTACTAGATACTAGGAACTAGTATTAACTAGGAACCTCAAAGAGTTACCTATCTCTGTAGTTCACTGTGGGGTCGCTTTGAACCCAGTCCTGCTCTGTAGCCAATACCTTTTTTAAGTGAACTACTTAATCGAGATGAAATGAATCGCCTCTCTTTCAATATTTCATTTTTTTTTTAATGTTTCCCTCACCAGCACACGCGCATTTTGCCTCATCAGCATACCCAGTTCCCCCACCAGTACAGAGGCATCGTATATGACCAACGTATTCAGCTCCATCACCAGTACACATACATCCTCCCTCACCAACATACTGAAGACCCCTCACCAGTACACATGCATCCTCCCTCACCAACATACTCAAGATCCCTCACCAGTACACATACATCCTCCCTCACCAACATACTGAAGACCCGTCACCAGTACACATACATCCTCCCTCACCAACATACTCAAGACCCCTCACCAGTACACATACATCCTCCCTCACCAACATACTCAAGACCCTTCACCAGTACACATACATCCTCCCTCACCAACATACTCCAAGACCCCTCACCAGTACACATACATCCTCCCTCACCAACATACTCAAGACCCTCACCAGTACACATACATCCTCCCTCACCAACATACTCAAGACCCCTCACCAGTACACATACATCCTCCCTCACCAACATACACAAGACCCTCACCAGTACACATACATCCTCCCTCACCTGTACACATACATCCTCCCTCACCAACATACTCAAGATCCCTCACCAGTACACATGCATCCTCCCTCACCAACATACTCAAGACCTTCACCAGTACACATACATCCTCCCTCACCAACATACTCCAAGACCCCTCACCAGTACACATACATCCTCCCTCACCAACATACTCAAGACCTTCACCAGTACACATACATCCTCCCTCACCAACATACTCCAAGACCCCTCACCAGTACACATACATCCTCCCTCACCAACATACTCAAGACCCCTCACCAGTACACATACATCCTCCCTTACCAACATACACAAGACCCTCACCAGTACACATACATCCTCCCTCACCAACATCATCCTCCCTCACCAACATACTCAACACCCTCACCAGTACACATACATCCTCCCTCACCAACATACTCAACACCCTCACCAGTACACATACATCCTCCCTCACCAACATACTCAAGACCCTCACCGGTACACATACATCCTCCCTCACCAACATATCAAGACCCCTCACCAGTACACATACATCCTCCCTCACCAACATACTCAAGACCCGTCACCAGTACACATACATCCTCCCTCACCAACATACTCAACACCCTCACCAGTACACATACATCCTCCCTCACCAGTACACATACATCCTCCCTCACCAACATACTCAAGACCCTTCACCAGTACACATACATCCTCCCTCACCAACATACTCAACACCCTTCACCAGTACACATACATCCTCCATCACCAGTACACATACATCCTCCCTCACCAACATACTCAAGACCCTTCACCAGTACACATACATCCTCCCTCACCAACATACTCAACACCCTCACCAGTACACATGCATCCTCCCTCACCAACATACTCAACACCCTCACCAATACACATACATCCTCCCTCACCAACATACTCAAGACCCTCACCGGTACACATACATCCTCCCTCACCAACATATCAAGACCCCTCACCAGTACACATACATCCTCCCTCACCAACATACTCAAGACCCGTCACCAGTACACATACATCCTCCCTCACCAACATACTCAACACCCTCACCAGTACACATACATCCTCCCTCACCAGTACACATACATCCTCCCTCACCAACATACTCAAGACCCTTCACCAGTACACATACATCCTCCCTCACCAACATACTCAACACCCTTCACCAGTACACATACATCCTCCATCACCAGTACACATACATCCTCCCTCACCAACATACTCCTATTAGTTCCCTCACAATTCCTCGTATGGTCTGCTCTGCCAACATTGCTGGCCATTTCCTTGGTAAATCCCAGGCTTGGTGTATGCCAAGCTCTCACGCACGCAAGCAACTCTCCAGGCACAACCGCTCGACCATTTCAACCAACCATCATCCAAAAATTATTTTTTCCCTCCTTCTTGAAAAAGCTTCTGTGGAATTTCCTGGAGAAATACGCCATGATGTGCTGTTATTGTCTCAATGGCGTTGTACCCTTAGGAAGAACATTAATCTTTACACACACACACACACACACACACACATATATATATATATATATATATATATATATATATATATATATATATATATATATATATATATATATTCTAGAAGGCGACTAAAAGGGAAGGGAGTGGGTGGCTGGAAATCCTCCCCTCTCGTTTTTTTTTTTTTTTCAAAATTTTCCAAAAGAAGGAACAGAGAAGGGGGCCAGGTGAGGATATTCCCTCAAAGGCCCAGTCCTCTGTTCTTAAAACTACCTCGCTAACGCGGGAAATGGCGAATTGTATGAAAGAATATATACACACACATATATATCTATATATATGCTAGCGCTACCTCGCGGGGGTAGGGGGGTGTCATTACATGGGGCGGGGTGGCGACGGGAATGAATAAAGGAGTAAGTATGAATTATGTACATATGTATATATGTATATGTCTGTGGATGTATATATATATGTATACGTTGAAATGTATAGGTATGTATATGTGCGTGTGTGGAAGTGTATGTATATACATGTGTATGTGGTTGGGTTGAGCCATTCTTTAGTCTGTCTCCCTTGCGCGGGAGACAGTGACAAAGTATAATATATGATATAATATAATATAATATAATATAATATAATATATATATATATATATATATATATATATATATATATATATATATATATATATATATATCCCTGGGGATAGGGGAGAAAGAATACTTCCCACGTATTCCCTGCGTGTCGTAGAAGGCAACTAAAAGGGGAGGGAGCGGGGGACTGGAAATCCTCCCCTCTCGTTTTTTTTTTTTTTTTCAAATTTTCCAAAAGAAGGAACAGAGAAGGGGGCCAGGTGAGGATATTCCCTCAAAGGCCCAGTCCTCTGTTCTTAACGCTACCTCGCTAACGCGGGAAATGGCGAATAGTTTGAAAGAAAAGAAAAAGATATATATATATATATATATATATATATATATATATATATATATATATATATATATATATATATATATATATATTCCCCATCTCACCTGATGTGATTATTACACGAAAGTGCACTTGGGAACTTATCGTGTTTCATTTTCCCCGTGGACTCATCGGAATATCTTGATCACGCGCAAAATTGTGATCCTTTCCAATATATATATATATATATATATATATATATATATATATATATATATATATATATATATATATATATATATATATACTGATTGTTAAAGACCAAGGCAAATCTAACATTCACCCGCTTTCTGTGCTTTTTATTTTTTTTATGTTTTTTACGCACCACAAGTTTTGCTTCATCAGGTAAAATGCGATTTCAATGTTTTATATTCATTTCCACTTTATTGTTGAAATACATGAGACCTTTGAGCACACGATCAGTGCCCATCCTCAGTCATGTTGACCACAAATGACAAGACACAATGTAAAGAATAATATATAATACACATTATACATGTTCTTTATATTGTGTTCTATCATTTATGATGATCCATTTGACAGAAAATGGGCAGTGGTCGCGTACCCAAAACTTCTCATTTATTTCAGGAATAAAGTGAAAATAATGTAGA
>NC_092287.1:8945296-9037796 GCF_036320965.1 Panulirus ornatus
GAATGTCGGTTTGCGGCAGGGGTGTGTGATGTCTCCATGGTTGTTTAATTTATTTATGGATGGTGTTGTTAGGGAGGTGAATGGAAGAGGTTTAGAGAGAGGGGCAAACATGCAGTCTGTTGTGGATGATAGGTCTTGGGAAGTGAGTCAGTTGTTGTTCGCCGATGATACAGGGCTGGTGGCTGATTTGGGTAAGAAACTGCAGAAGCTGGTGACTTGAGTTTGGTAAAGTGTGTGAAAGAAGAAAGCTGAGAGTAAATGTGAATAAGAGCAAGGTTATTAGGTACAGTAGGTTTGAGGGACAAGTCAATTGGGAGGTAAGTTTGAATGAAGAATAACTGGAGGAGGTACAGTAGGTTTGAGGGACAAGTCAATTGGGAGGTAAGTTTGAATGAAGAATAACTGGAGGAAGTGAAGTGTTTTAGATATCTGGGAGTGGATTTGGCAGCGGATGGAACCATGGAAGTGGAAGTGAGTCACAGGGTGGGGGAGGGAGGCGAAAGTTGTGGGATTGTTGAAGATTATGTGGAAGGCGAGAACATTATCTTGGAAAGCAAAGGGCATGATTGAAGGAATAGTGGTTACAACAATGTTATATGGTTGCGAGGCGTGAGCTATAGATAGAGTTATGCAGAGGAGGGTGGATGTGTTGGAAATGAGATGTTTGAGGACAATATGTGGTGTGAGGTGGTTTGATTGAGTAAGTAATGAAAGGGTAAGAGAGAAGTGTGGTAATAAAAAGATTGTGGTTGAGAGAGCAGAAGAGGATGTTTTGAAATGGTTTAGTCACATAGAGAGAATGAGTGAGGAAAGATTGACAAAGAGGATATATGTGTCAGAGGTGGAGGGAACGAGAAGTGGGAGACCAAATTGGAGGTGGAAGGATGGAGTGGAAAAGATTTTAAGCAATTGGGGCCTGAACATGTAGGAGGGCGAAAGGCGTGCAAGGAAGAGAGTGAACTGGAACGATGTGGTACACCGGGGTCGACGTGCTGTCAATGGATTGAACCAGGCATGTGAAGCGTCTGGGGTGAACCATGGAAAGTTTTCTGGGGCCTGGATGTGGAAAGGGAGCTGTGGTTTTGGTGCATTATACATGACAGCTAGAGACTGAGTGTGAACAAATGTGGCTTTTGTTGTCTTTTTCTAGCACTACCTCGTGCATATGCGGGGGAGGGGGGTTGTCATATCGTGTGGCGGGGTGGTGACGGGAATGAATGAAGGCAGCAAGTATGAATTATGTACATGTGTATATATTTATATGTCCGTGTATGTATATGTATGTATACGTTGAAATGTATAGGTATATATATGTACGTGTGTGGACGTGTATGTATATGCAGGTGTATGTGAGTGGGTTGGGGCATTCTTTCGTCTGTTTCCTTGCGCTACCTCGCTACTCTATCATCCTAGTGGATACACTTCTAGAAACTTGTGTATGTGAAAAACCAAAGTCCCTGTCAGTTTCTTCGTTAGTAAATTCTCCTATTATTTTTACTGTACCATCTGAGAAATGTTGGTTTTACTGATTCATATATCATACTGATTTTTCCTTCATTGTATATTTATTCTAATTTTAGAAAATTCTGTGGAAGATTATATATAACACACTGTTGTGCCCTTTTTTCCCATGGTTATCCTTCCTATTATATATTGTTTCAACTGGGCACCTTCCTGTATTTCCTGAAATTTAAGGCTGTGTCTTGTTAAGCCAGTTGTCTTTCTTCTGTCTTCTCTTTCTCTTCTTGTACCATGTATTTCTCTGGACATGAGAGGTGAGCATATCTTTAATAAATTCTGTCTTCACAACTCCATCAAAATCTGGTGTATTTTCCATAATACCATTCTTTAATTCTGGCATTTTACTGTTTTCAAATAATTCATCTGCATTTGTATACAACATTTTGTTTGCATTTCCATCACTAACATTCCTGAGCTCTCTGTAGCATTAGTGGGGTTGGTTCCATCCTCTTTTTTTGTACCTGTGCCTTATAGTGGAAAAAGGTGATTTTGCTATTTAACCTATTAAAGTTAAACAAGCAGAAGGAAGCGAGGGGAGATGTATGTGAGCGTTGTATTGATTGAGGAATATTATGAAATTTGCCAAGGTCTGTGTGTATAGAAATATTGCAGTAGTCATTGTTGTACAGTGGGATAAAGTAAGGTTTTGTCGAACATAAATGTTATTGTTTTTCTCCGTTTGGGCTCACCTCCCAATTGGCTTGACCCTCAGCCCTGCTGTGCCTGGTGACCTTGCTCTTGTTCACGTTTGCTCTTGGCTTTCTTCTTTCACACACTTTGCCAAGCTCAGTCACCGGCTTCTGCGGTTTCTCACGTGAATCGGCCACCAGCGCTGTGTCATCGGCGAGCAGCGGCTGACTCGCTTCCCGGGCTCTCTCGTCCCCAACAGACTTCGTGCTTGCCCCTCTTTCCAGAGCTCTTGCATTTGCCTCCCTAGCAGCCCCATCCATGGACGGATTGGGCAGCCGTGGAGACATCGCACACCCCTGCCGCGGGCCTGCATTCACTGGGAGCCGGTCACTTTCCTCTCTTCCTGCACGTGCACATGCCTTGCATCCTCGATAAGAACTTTTCGCTGCTTCTAGCAGCTTGCCTTCCACACCATATATTCTTGGTGCCTTCCACAGAGCATCTCTGTCCACTCTTGTCATGTTCCTTCTCCGGATCCATAGGTGCTACATATATATATATATATATATATTATCCCTGGGGATAGGGGAGAAAGAATACTTCCCACGTATTCCCTGCGTGTCGTAGAAGGCGACTAAAAGGGGAGGGAGCGGGTGGCTGGAAATCCTCCCCTCTCGTTTTTTTTTCAATTTTCCAAAAGAAGGAACAGAGAAGGGGGGCCAGGTGAGGATATTCCCTCAAAGGCCCAGTCCTCTGTTCTTAACGCTACCTCGCTAATGCGGGAAATGGCGAATAGTATGAAAGAAAAGAAAGAAGAAATGTTATTGTTTTATTAACTTTTAAAATTTTTGTGGTGTCTTAAAATTTACCTGTATGATGCTCACATTATTGATATAACAGCATTTTCACTTATGAATGTGTTGTTTTTACTTTATCTTTCAGGATGTACTTAACATTTGTGGATATGCCAACATCAGTGGTTGGATATAAAGGAACCACTTTTCATGAAATACTTGGACGATAAGATTGGGAATCTACACTGCAGTAATACAACTCTTTGCAGAAGTCATTATAACATATTGTATTCTTGAATAAATTATATAATGAAATAGAAACTTACATATTGTTAGATTATTCTCACCTGCAGTAACACACTGATACATATTGTTTTATTGACCTAAGGCTATATTTAGTGAATAATGCACTTTTTAGACCTAAGGATATCTCTTGGGTGAATATTGTTCTATCTTTATGATGGAAAGCAACTTATAATTTAATAATACCAGAAGTAAGTGATAACATCATTTACAAGTTAATGCTCCTGTGGCAGATGACACATGTTGCATTATGCAGACTCTTGACAGCCACAAGACCCTCCTGGCCCCAGTGCACCATGCCTCCTCATATCTTTGCACTTGCCCACACATCAGGTGTATGCACTGCAGTGCGTTTACCCTCTTCACTTTAATTTGCTTCCTCCAGTTGTCCTTGCCTTTCAATTTGTTTCAAATCTTTAACCATTAAACAGTGACTGACAATGACATGTTCTCACAGGAAACTGCAACTGACATTAAATGATGTGCTAACTTTTCCCACTTCTGCATAAATATCCAGCAACATTTTTTCAAACCTATATGCGTCTCCTCCTTTTGTCAGGATATACATTCTGCTACTAATTTCCCTTATTACCACCATCATTAAGTGCATCATCAATGGAAGACAGACTGAGGTTAGAGACTAAAGAAAGATTATTATTATCCTTAATTACTGTCTCCCGCATTAGCGAGGTAGTGCAAGGAAACAGATGAAAGATTGGCCCAACCCACCCACATATGTATATACATAAAAGCTTACACAAGCACATATACATACCTATACATCTCGACGTATACATACACAAAGACATATACATATTCATACTTGCAGCCTTCATCCATTCCCATCACCAGCCCACCACACATGAAATAGCATCCTCCACTAGCGAGGTAGCACCAGGAAAAGACAAAAAGGCTACATTCGTTCTCGCTCAGTCTCTAGCTGTCATGTGTAATGCACCAAAACCACAGCTCCCTTTCCACATCCAGGCCCAGCAAACTTTCCATGGCTTACCCCAGATGCTTCACATGCCCAGGTTCAATCCAGTAATAGCACATTGACCCCAGTGTATCACATCATTCCAGTTCACACTATTCCTTGCACACCTTTCACCCTTCTGTCTGTTTCAGGCTCCGATCGCTCAAAATCTTTTTTACTACATCCTTCCACCTCCCCTTCTGTTTTACTTTTTCCAAAAGAAGGAATAGAGAAGGGGGCGAGTGAGGATTTTCCCTCCTAGGCTCAGTCCTCTGTTCTTAACGCTACCTCGATAATGCGGGAAATGGCGAATATGTATGAAAGAAATCTCTTGCCCTTTGATTACTTACTCGATCAAACCACCTTACACCACATATTGTCTTCAAACATTTCATTTCCAACACATCCATCCTCCTCTGCACAACCCTATCTACAGCCCATGCCTCACAACCATATAACATTGTTGGAACCACTAGTCCTTCAAACATAGCCATTTTTGCTCCAAGATAATGTTCTCGCCTTCCACACATTACTCAACACTTCCAGAACCTTGACCCCTTCCCCCACCCAGTGACTCGCGCTTCTATGGTTCCATCCGCTGCTAAATCCACTCCCAGATATCTATCTAAAACACTTCCTCCAAGATAATACAAAATAGAATCCAGAGGAACACTATGAATGACAGGATAAAATATGGGCCACATGTATAGTTCGTGTATGTGGTCTTAGAATCATCTAAAGCCAAACTAACCAGGATAGAATAAGTCAATGCACCAACAATTACTGCAATGAAAGCAGAAGAGCCAAGCTAAGTAAGTTTAGAAAGAAAATATTAATGCCATACCTTGCCAAATGCTTTGGAGATAGTAATGGCGATGAGAAAAAAATTATAAAAACCACTGAGAAAGGAAGAACAGAGGTGACCTACATAAGAGATCACAGGAATGTCCTGTGAAAATGACTTTCTTAAGTGTTAGGGAAGATGAGAGATAAAGAGAACTTCAAAGAATCATGACACAGCAGAAGTTAGTGTTGGGGCAGTAAGTAGAAGATAACCTGCCTCGTCATCCAATCTCTACAAAGCTAATGTAATATACTAACCAAAACAACTATCAAAACCATCACAGGTTAATTAAAAACTAACGTTCAACACCTACCCAACAAAATACAATCTCAGCTCAACATGCTCAGTTCACAATTCTTTGCAAAAACATGCAAATATTCCCACTGAAGCCACCTCATAACCAACCACCAATCCCCATGCAGAAATGAGATCAACTCTGCCTCGTTCTTCAACAACTGCGTAAATGAAGATCTACTGTCTCCCACAATAAACATAAGACTAACAAAACAAACTTTGAGTTAGGGGACAGAGCTTGTCATGTCTTGCAAACCCATTCCACCAGAAACCCTTCCAAAACTATAGTTCCCAGATGTGCGAGTTGCATTTTCTCACCTGCACTCTAGATATCAGTCACTTCTCCATCATTACAAATGTTGATAAAAGATTCAAGTTGCAGATGCAACTTCCACATGGAAGGCATTAGAGTCCTACTTAATTGTTCTATGCTTGCATCACAAATATACACATCCCTGCCCTTCTGTTTACAACTCTCCTTCCACACAGTACTAGAAGCAAATGATAAAATATTCAACCTTATCCCCCAACACCACCTTCCAGAATGACAAAAATTGGCTTGCCACCAGTCACTCTAATATCCTCGAGTGGATTGCCTTAAAGGATTTCTTTTCTCCAGATGTCTTCGATTTCTATCATGACCTCCCACTACGTCCTGCATACCACAGTATGAAGGTCCTCCCATAATGAAGACAATCTTACAATTGCAGCACTCTACCACCACAGAGGCAACAAAAATGCAATTCTACATCACACAATCAGGAACAATGGCTCATCCAGAGCAGAATGTCCGCTTCTCCACAGAAGTCTTTAATTGCATTTTTTCCCAGACAGACATAAATCCAACTTGCTCCACAAGCCACCAACTATCCTGGACCTTGCATAAAATGCAGACATGCCTCCAAAATCATGAACACAAAAGTAGCAAACAAACTTTATGCTCTTAAAACACTATTACCAGATTTTGACAATAATGAATCCTGAAGAATCCTTGATAAAGCTATGCCTCAGCTGCTTGGTGCACAACCCTACCAAAGTTGCAAAACACAAATAACAGAGCAGAGAACATTCACTGGCTCATTTACTACAATCATTGGCACCTACATTGCAGAACAAAGGCCACATTGATTAAATTCAACATTTAATCTTATTATGCACCCAAAGCTCTGGAGGAAATTGGAGACCTGATTTAAAGGCAAAAAGGTTGAGGAAGAGAATTTCTTAGTTTAAAAGAAGGAAGTATTGCAATAGTCAATCCTTGAGTATATCAATTTAAACTACATTTCAATGTCTCAAGAATAAACTACTTGAAAGGAATCTCAGAAAAACACTATACAAGCAAACATCTCAAAATGTACCTCTGAAAAGGCACCAAGACTTTTTTAATGCACATTATGAAGATAGTAAGGGCCATGAGAAAAGAATTATAAAAAGCCCTGAGAAAGGAAGACCAGAGGTGACCTACATAAGAGAGGTAAGTTTGAATGGAGAAAAACTGGAGGAAGTAATGTTTTAGATATCTGGCAGTGGATGGAACCATGGAAGTGGAAGTAAATATTAGGGTGGGGGAGGGGGCGAAAATCCTGGGAGCCTTGAAGAATGTGTGGAAATTGAGAACATTATCTCCGAAAGCAAAAATGGCTACATTTGAAGGAATAGTGGTTCCAACAATGTTGTATGGTTGTGAGGCGTGGGCTATGGATAGAGTTGTGCGCAGGAGGATGGATGTGCTGGAAATGAGATGTTTGAGGACAATATGTTGTGTGAGGTGGTTTGATCGAGTAAGTAATGTAAGGGTAAGGGAGATGTGTGGAAATAGAAAGAGCGTGGTTGAGAGAGAGCAGAAGAGGGTGTTTTGAAATGATTTGGGCACATGGAGAGAATGAGTGAGGAAAGATTGACAAAGAGGATATATGTGCCGGAGGTGGAGGGAACGAGGAGAAGTGGGAGACCAAATTGGAGGTGGAAAGATGGAGTGAAAAAGATTTTGAGTGATCGGGGCCTGAACATGCTGGAGGGTGAAAGGCGGGCAAGGAATAGAGTGAATTGGATCGATGTGGTATACCAGGGTCGATGTGCTGTCAATGGATTGAATCAGGGCATGTGAAGCGTCTGGAGTAAACCATGGAAAGTTCTGTGGGGCCTGGATGTGGAAAGGGAGCTGTGGTTTCGGGCATTATTGCATGACAGCTGGAGACTGAGTGTGAGTGAATGGGACATTAGTTGTCTTTTCCTGGCGCTGCCTCGCGCACATGAGGGGGGAGGGGGATGTTATTCTGTGTGTGGCGGGGTGGCGATGGGGGTGGGTAGGGGCAGACAGTGTGAATTGTGTGCATGTGTGTATAGGTCTGTGTCTGTGTGTGTATATATGTGTGTACGTTGGGATGTGTGGGTGTGTATGTTTGCGTGTGTGGACGTGTGGGGGTGGGTTGGGCCATTTCTTCCGTCTGTTTCCTTGCGCTACCTTGCTTTGTCGCAGGAGACAGCGACAAAGCAAAATAAAAATAACATAATAAAAATAATGAAGTCCAGAGGCATCAACTGCATACACTCTAGCACCTTAATAAAATCACAAAAGTTTTAAGAATACAATTACAGTTTTTCTAATATTCTGAAATAAAATGTAACTTCAGCAATAAATAAAAACTTTCCAATAATGACTACAACTGTCATGCTCAGAGCCCATGGACAAAATGAATAAATGTCAATCTTAAAACTATCCTGAAGGAACATGTAAAATAACTTGTTACAAACAAGAATGCTGGGACTGTTTTATACAAGATGCATCCTGTTAGTTGCTCTTAAAAAAGAAAATTATGGTGGTATTTGGTTTATTACAAGCCTTACCTCAGCATGACAAATTGAGAGGCTTTTCAAATGAGCACTACCAACCTGCCAACTGTGCTTACTTGCAAGCCTGAACTGGATTATCTTAAACCATATTCACTACAATGATATCCCTTCCTCAGGAGAGAATGTTAGAAAGCTTAAATGTTATGTAAAGCAAACTTTCAACTTCTTCTTATGCTTTGATTCTGGCAAAGTCCTTACTTGAAAGCATTTGTATTCCATGCTTATAATGGCCAACTTGTGAACAGAAGCTCTTCATCTTCCTTCTATCACATGGCTTATTCTTGGACGGGTTTGACACCTGAATGACAAAAATCAAATGTAAAGACATTTATATGGATGCAGTCCCATCCAAGGAGCAATCCTACAAGCCAATTCTGATGAGCATAGTACATTTGTAAACAGTGATATTGATAGAGCTGCTAAGTAATTCTGTGGAAAAGCATTTGGGTTTGAGTTTTGAAAAAAAATTTTTCTTCAAATGCTCCAGGAGAAGTGATAAAAGGTAGAGATAAAGAGGAGGAAATAGAGTGAGTATTTTGAAGGAATGTTAAATGTTTGATGATAGAGTGGCAGATGTAGGGTGTTTTGGTCATGGTGGTATGCAATAAGACAGAATCATGGGAAGTGGTTTGGTGGAGAGAGAATAGTAAAGCTTGGTGTAAGGTGAAATGTAGTAAGGAATGGATGGTATTGCTGTTGAATTTATTAAGAAAGGTGACTTGTTGACTGGTTGGTAAGGATATTCAGTGTATGTATGGATCATGGTGAGGTGCCTGAAGATTGGCAGAATGCATTTGTAGAGAAATTGTATAGAGGCAACGGGGATAAAGATGAGTGTTCAAACTACAGAGGTACAAGTTCATTGAGAATACCTGGTAAACTGTATGGGAAGGTATTAACTGAGAGGGTGAAGGCATGTAAAGAGCATTGGCTTAGGGAAGAGCAGTGTGGTTTTAGAAGAGATGCTTTGTGGAAGGTCTTAAGAATATCTAATGTGGGTGGAAAGCTGCTTGAAGCAGATAGCAGTTTCTATCCAAGGTATAAGGCTTGTGTACAAGTAGGAAGAAAGGAGAGTGAGTGGTTCCAAGTGAAGATTGTTTAATTTGTGTATGGATGGGGTTGTGAGTGAGGTGAGTATGTAGACTGTTGGGGAAAAGAGAGCCTGGGAAGTGAGTCAGTTGTTGCTTACTGATGGTACAGCACTTTTGACAGATTAAAGTGAGAAATTGCAGAAGTTAGTGACTAAGTCTGGAAGTGTGTGAAAGGAAGAAGAGTGAATGTGAGTAAAGGTAAGGTTATTAGGTTCAGCAGGGGTGAGGGACAATTTAGATGGGGTATAAGTTTGAAAGGAGGAAAATTGGAGGAAGTCAAGTGTTTTAGATATCTGGGAGCGGACATAGCAGTGAATGGAACCATGGAAGAGGAAGTGAGTCATAGGCTGGGGAGGGGGCAAAGGTTCTGGGAGTGCTGAAGAATATGAGGAAAAAGAGAACATTACTTGGGAGGGCAAAAATGGTTATGTATGAAGGAATAGTAATCCTAATGATATGATATGGATGCAACGCATGGGTTGTGTGAAAGAGGGTGGATGTGCTGGAAATGAATTTTTTTTTTTTTTTTTTTTTTTTTTTTTTTTTTATACTTTGTCGCTGTCTCCCGCGTTTGCGAGGTAGCGCAAGGAAACAGACGAAAGAAATGGCCCAACCCCCCCCCCCATACACATGTATATACACACGTCCACACACGCAAATATACATACCTACACAGCTTTCCATGGTTTACCCCAGACGCTTCACATGCCTTGCTTCAATCCACTGACAGCACGTCAACCCCTGTATACCACATGACTCCAATTCACTCTATTTCTTGCCCTCCTTTCACCCTCCTGCATGTTCAGGCCCCGATCACACAAAATCTTTTTCACTCCATCTTTCCACCTCCAATTTGGTCTCCCTCTTCTCCTCGTTCCCTCCACCTCCGACACATATATCCTCTTGGTCAATCTCTCCTCACTCATTCTCTCCATGTGCCCAAACCATTTCAAAACACCCTCTTCTGCTCTCTCAACCACGCTCTTTTTATTTCCACACATCTCTCTTACCCTTACGTTACTTACTCGATCAAACCACCTCACACCACACATTGTCCTCAAACATCTCATTTCCAGCACATCCATCCTCCTGCGCACATCTCTATCCATAGCCCACGCCTCGCAACCATACAACATTGTTGGAACCACTATTCCCTCAAACATACCCATTTTTGCTTTCCGAGATAATGTTCTCGACTTCCACACATTTTTCAAGGCTCCCAAAATTTTCGCCCCCTACCCCACCCTATGATCCACTTCCGCTTCCATGGTTCCATCCGCTGACAGATCCACTCCCAGATATCTAAAACACTTCACTTCCTCCAGTTTTTCTCCATTCAAACTCACCTCCCAATTGACTTGACCCTCACCCCTACTGTACCTAATAACCTTGCTCTTATTCACATTTACTCTCAACTTTCTTCTTCCACACACTTTTCCAAACTCAGTCACCAGCTTCTGCAGTTTCTCACATGAATCAGCCACCAGCGCTGTATCATCAGCGAACAACAACTGACTCACTTCCCAAGCTCTCTCATCCCCAACAGACTTCATACTTGCCCCTCTTTCCAGGACTCTTGCATTTACCTCCCTTACAACCCCATCCATAAACAAATTAAACAACCATGGAGACATCACACACCCCTGCCGTAAACCTACATTCACTGAGAACCAATCACTTTCCTCTCTTCCTACACGTACACATGCCTTACATCCTCGATAAAAACTTTTCACTGCTTCTAACAACTTGCCTCCCACACCATATATTCTTAATACCTTCCACAGAGCATCTCTATCAACTCTATCATATGCCTTCTCCAGATCCATAAATGCTACATACAAATCCATTTGCTTTTCTAAGTATTTCTCACATACATTCTTCAAAGCAAACACCTGATCCACACATCCTCTACCACTTCTGAAACCGCACTGCTCTTCCCCAATCTGATGCTCTGTACATGCCTTCACCCTCTCAATCAATACCCTCCCATATAATTTACCAGGAATACTCAACAAACTTATACCTCTGTAATTTGAGCACTCACTCTTATCCCCTTTGCCTTTGTACAATGGCACTATGCACGCATTCCGCCAATCCTCAGGCACCTCACCATGAGTCATACATACATTAAATAACCTTACCAACCAGTCAACAATACAGTCACCCCCTTTTTTAATAAATTCCACTGCAATACCATCCAAACCTGCTGCCTTGCCGGCTTTCATCTTCCGCAAAGCTTTTACTACCTCTTCTCTGTTTACCATAAATGAAATTTATGAGGACAATAAGTGATGTTAGGTGGTTTGACCTAGTGAGGAATGAAAGCGTAAGAAAGATGTGTGGTAGTAAAAAGAGTGTAGTTGAGATAGCGGAAGAGGGTATTCAAATGGTTTGGACATACAGAGGGAATGAATGAGGTGCTGTTTACAAAGAGAATATATGTGTCACAAGTGGAGGGAACAAGAACAGGGAGACCAATTTGGAGATGGATAATGGAGTGAAAAAGGTTTTGAGCAACTGGAGCCTGAAGAGGCATAAGGGTGAAAGATGTGCATGGGACTGAGTGAATTGGAGCAATGTGGCATACTGGGGTCAATGTGCTATTAATGGACTGAACCAGGACGTGTGAAACATCTGGGGTAAACCATGGAAACCAGAAAGTTCTGTGGGGCCTGGATGTGGATAGGGAGCTGTATTTTCAGTGCATTACACATGACAGCTCAAGAATGGATGAATAGATGTGACCTTTCTTCATCTGTTCCTGGTGCTATCTTGCTATCGCAGGAAACAGCAATCATGGGTTAGTTGAGGGTGTGAGTTTGAATGGAAAAAACTTGGAGGTAGTTGTGAGCTCTAAATACTTGCGAGAGAAGATGGCAGCAAATTGAACCATGCAAAGTGATGTTGGTGAAGGGGCTACCCTGACCCACAGGGAAACAGCATCATTACCTCTTGCTTCAGTGAGGTTGCACCAGGAAGACAGACTAAAAAGGCCACATTCCTTCACACAGTCTATAGCTGTTATGTGTAATGCACTGAAACCACATCAAGGCCCTACATACCTTTCCATGGTTTACCCCAGGTGTTTCAAATGCCCTGGTTCAGTCCACTGACAGCATGTTGACCCCATTATACCACATCATTCCAATTCACTCTATTCCTTGCACGCCTCTCACCCTCCTGAGAGGTATGCAAGGAGTAGAGTGAATTGGAACGATGTGGTATATCCTTGGGGTTAGGATAGAAAGAATACTTCCCATGTATTCCCTGCATGTCGTGGAAGGCAACTGAAAGTCCTTCGTTCTTAATGCTACCTTACTAAAGCGGGAAATGGTGAATAGGCATGAAAATATATTATTTATTTATTATACTTTGTCGCTGTCTCCCGTGTTAGTGAGGAAGTGAAGAAAACAGATGAAAGAATGGTCCAACCCATCCACATACACATGTATATACATAAACGCCCACACATGCACATGTACATACCTATACATTTCAACGTATACATACACAGACATATACATATATACACATGTACATATTCATATTCATACATGGCACCCCCCTCCCCCGCATGCGTACGAGGTAGCTCTAGGAAAAGAAAACAAAGGCCACATTTGTTCACGATCAGTCTCTAGCTGTCATGTGTAATGCACCGAAACCACAGCTCCCTTTTTTTTTTTTCCACATCCAGGCCCCATGAAACTTTCCATGGTTTACCCCAGACACTTCACATGCCCTGGTTCAATTCATTGACAGCACATCGACCCTGGTATACCACATCGTTCCAATTCACTCTATTTCTTGCACGCCTTTCATTATCCTGTATGTTCAGGTCCCGATCGCTTAAAATGTTTTTCACTCCATCTTTCCACCTCCATTTTGGTCTCCCGCTTCTCATTCCCTCCACCTCTGACACATTTATCCTCTTTGTCAATCTTTCCTCACTCATTCTCTCCATGTGACCAAATCATTTCAATACAACCTCTTCTGCTCTCTCAACCACACTTTTTTTCATTACCACACATATCTCTAACCCTTTCATTACTTACTCGATCAAACCACCTTACACCACATATTGTCCTCAAACATCTCATTTCCAACACATCCACCCTCCTCTGCACAACTCTATCTATAGCCCATGCCTCACAACCATATAACATTGTTGGAACCACTATTCCTTCAAACATACCCATTTTTGCTCTCTGAGATAATGTTCTCGCCTTCCACACATTCTTCAATGGTCCCAGAACCTTCGCACCCTCCCCCACCCTGTGATTCACTTACGCTTCCATAGTTCCATCTGCTGCCAAATCCACTCCGTTATCTAAAACACTTCACTTCCTCCAGTTTTTCTCCATTCAAACTTACCTCCAAATTTACTTGTCCCTCAACCCTACTGAACCTAATAACATTGCTCTTATTCACATTTACTCTCGGCTTTCTTCTTTCACAAACTTTACCAAATTCAGTCACCCCAACTTATGCAGTTTCTCAACCAATTCAGCCACCAGCACTGTATCATCAGCGAACAACAAATGACTCACTTCCCAAGCCCTCTCATCTGGAACAGGCTGCATACTTGCCCCTCTCTCCAAAACTCTTGCATTCACCTCCCTAACAACCCCATCCATAAACAAATTAAACAGCCATGGAGACATTATGCACCCCTGCCGCAAACTGACATTCACTGGGAACCAATCACTTTCCTCTCTTCCTACTTGTACACATGCCTTACATCCTTGATAAAAAATCTTTTAACTGCTTCTAGCAACTTACTTCCCACACCATATACTCTTAATACCTTCCACAAAGCATCTCTATCAACTCTATCATATGCCTTCTCCAGATCCATAAATGCTACATAAAATTCCATCTGTTTTTCTAAGTATTTCTCGCATACATTCTTCAAAGCAAACACCTCATCCACACATCCTTTACCACTTCTGAAACCACACTGCTCTTCCCGAGTCTGATGCTCTGTACATGAATTAACCCTTTCAATCAATACCCTCCCAAATAATTTCCCAGGAATATTCAACAGACTTATTGACATTCTGCCAATCCTCAGGCACTTCACCATGAACCATACATACATTGAATATCCTTACCAATCAGTCAACAACACAGTCACCCCCATTTGTAATAAATTACACATCAATACCATCCAAGCCCACCACCTTACTGGCCTTCATCTTCCGCAAAGCTTTCACTACCTCTTCTCTGTTTACCAAATCATTCTCCCTGACCTCTCAATACACACACCACCTCGACCAAAATACCCTATATCTGCCACTCTATCATCAAACACATTCAATAAACCTTCAAAATACTCACTCCATCTCCCTCTCACTTCACCACTACTTGTTATTACCACCCCATTTGCCCCCTTCACCAATGTTCCCATTTGTTCTCTTGTGTTATGCACTTTATTTTCCTCCTTCCAAAACATCTTTTTATTCTCCCTAAAATTTAATGATACTCTCTCACCCCTTCTCTCATTTGCCCTCTTTTTCACATCTTGCACCTTTCTCTTAACCTCTTGCCTCTTTCTTTTATACGTCTCCCCGTCATTTGCACTATTTTCCTGCAAAAATCGTCCAAATGCCTCTCTATTCTCTTTCACTAACAATCTTGCTTCTTCGTCCTACCACTCACTACCATTTCTAATCTGTCCACCTCCCATGTACATGTACATGAATATGGCTGAATTTATCAATGGCTTATCTATGGTTATAAAAGTACTTTAGAATATCAGCTATCATCATTACAGTGTACACTTCTAATTCATACCTGTAGTCCCATCTTTCACTTCATTTCTCCTCCTCTAATTCCTTTTTCTTTTCTTCTTTCTTCATGACCATGATATCTTTGTAGTTCATAGCCTTTAAAAAAGCAACAGTTTAGAGATTACATACAAAAAAAATAAGTCTTTCCATAGAGCAAAACTCACTTTGAAATGAAAATTTTACAGGAATCTTGTAACTCTGACAATAGTTTTATCACCAGCAAAATTTCTATATACATATATAACATGACTGAAAAAGAATTCTAACTCTGTATACCATATGTGTTGTAGGAGATAAAGATGGGCAGAAGCAGGGAACTGGAAAGCCCCCCTACTTGTATTTCAACTTCTAAAAGATGGAACAGAAGGAGCCAAGTGAGGAAAGTTCATTCTCCTAGAAGTCTCAGGCTAAGTCGTCCAAATGTGTGTGCATGTAACTAACATAATAAGCAGATGGGTTGTACTGTACGTTTGAGGAAAGGAACCTGGATGTTCTGGCTTAAAGTGAAACAAAGCTCAAGCATACAGGGGAAGAATGGTTTGAGAATGTCTTATGGGTAAAATTTGTGGTTGGTATGTGGGCAAGAGCTATGAAAGGGTTACCACTACTGCTAAAACAGGAGTTGTGGGAAAGTGTGAAATAGTGTACCGGAAGTGAGCTCCAGACTGATGTGGGTAAAATGGAAAGTGGGTTGTGAGAGATGGGTGATAATTAGTGCTTATGCACCTGGCCAGGAGAAGAAAGATGATGAGAGGCAATTGTTTGATAGCAGATGAGTTAGTAGTTATGATGCAAGAGATCAGTGATTTAAATGCTAGAGTGAGGAATGTGATAGTTGTGAGTTAAACTGGGGCTGTGAGGTATTCAGTGAAATGAAAAGGAATGGTGACCAGCTTGTGGAGTTATGTGCTGAAAAATGACTAGTGATTGGGAAAACCTGGTTTAAAAAGAGGGCCATTATAAGAATATGTGAGTGAGTAGATAAGAGGGCATTACTGGAATACATACTAATTGAAAGGCATGCAAAAGAGAGGCCCTTGGATGCAAATGTGTTGAGACGAGCAGCTGGTAGGATGTCTGATCATTATCTGGTGAAGGTTTGAGCAAAGATTTCAAAGGGTTTAGGAAAAGAGGAATTGATATGAACAAGAAGAGGGAAATGGAGGTAAGTGAGCTTTGAAAAGAGAAATGTGTGAAAAAATAACACAAGAGATTTGGTGAAAAACTGCAAAAGGTGAGAGTAAACAAGGCAAGGAGAGTGAATGACGAATAGGAGATACTCAGGGAAGCAGTCTTGGGATGTGCAAAAGAAGAGGTGGGAGGTAGGCTTGGTTCAATTTGTGTAGGGATGGGGTGACGAGGGAGGTAAATGGAAGGGTCTTGAAGCAAGTATGCAGTCTGTTGGCGGTGTGGCGGAACAGAGTGAGTTTTTTTTGCTAATGAAAAAAACATGGGTGGCAGATTCAAATGAAAAACTGCAAAAGTCAGTGTATGAGTTTGATAGAGTGTGTGGAAGGGGAAGTTGAGAGTAAATGTGAAGAAAAGTAGTTAGTAGGATCAGCAGGGCAGAGGGACAGGTTAGTTGGAAATTCAGTTTGAATGGAGAAAATTAGTAAGTTAGTCAGATAACTGGGAATAACCATGGCAGCAAATGGAACCACGAAAGTGAAAGAGAGTGATGAAGGCAAAGTGAGTGAAAAAGCATTGGGGGGCAAAGGTTTTGGGTACATTGAAGAATGTAAGTGAAAAAAGGTTAGGGGGGAAAAGGTTTTGGGAGCATTGAAGAATGTGTGTAGAGAGAGGACAATATTTAGGAGCATCAAAATGGGTATGTTTGAAGGTACAGTAGTCCTAACCTTGTTGTATTGATATGATGCACTGACTAAATGGGAATGTGTGGATACAGGTGAACGTGTTGGAAATGAAATGATGTGTTGATATGGTTTGACTGAGTAAGTAATAAAAGGATAAAAGAGAGGTGCAATAATAAGAAGTGTGATTCAAAGAGCTGATGAAGGTTTGCTGAAATGGTTTGGACATATGGAGAGAATGAGTGAGGAGAGGTTGAAGGGGATACATGAGTTAGAACAATGGAATGGAAAATACTTTGAGTGGTCAGAGCTAAACAAGTAGGAGGATGAAAGGCATGCATGGGATAATGGGTGAACTGGAGTGATGTGGTATACATGGGACAATGTGTTGTCAATGGCCTGAATGAAGATATGAAATAAATGAAGATAACTATGGAAAGGTATGTGAAGCTTGGTTGTGGTTAGGGAGCTGTGGTTTTTGGTGCATTACACATGACAGCTAGAGAAAGGATATGAGTGAATGAGATCTTTTCTTCATCTGTTCCTGGTGGAACCTCGCTACTGTGTGTAACGGTGGACAAGTCTACACTACGAAGGCGAAAGTCACCTTTGGGGTGGTGGCTGTATTATCGTCATTAATGAAATATGGAGTATGGAGTCATCAAGAGGCTCACTCCAGAGGAGACCATCATTTCCATAATCCTGACTAAATTGCAATTAGGAAGCCTCAGGGGACCCTAGATGATAATGTACAAATGAAATGAAATGTTTAAGAACAACAATTGATATGAGGAGAGCTGATTGAGTATGCAGTGATAGGGTAAAAAAAAAAAAGGTGTGGTAATAGACAAGCAAGACTGAGAGGTGAAAAGGATGTGATGAATGATTTGGACATAAGAGACAATGAGTGAGAAGTTGACAAAAAGGGCATATCTTTCAGAAGTGGAGGAGAAAAGGAGTAAGGCAAGACTGAACTGGATTTGGAATTACAAAATGGAAAAGGTTTTGAGTGCTTGAGACTTGAACATGCAAGAGAGTGTGCTGGACAGAGGGGAAAGACTGCACTGAAGCACTATGGTATACAGGGAGTGTCGTGGTGTCAATGAACTAAACTAGGGCATATGAAGGGGTTAGGGGAAACCATGGAAAGGTCTGTGGGGCCTGGTTGTAATTGTGTGTTGTGATATTGATGCATTTATCCATGACAGCTACAAAATGGATGTGAGGAAATGGGGCCATTTCTCCGTCTATTCTTCATGATACCTCATTAACTTGCGTAATGGCGAACATGACAAATTTTTTTTTTTCATAATTGTTCACCATTTCCCATGTTAGCCAGTAGCACCAGGATCAGAGGAGAAAAGGGTCTCATTTGTTAACATCCATTCACTACACGTCATGTGTAATGCATTGAAACCAAAGCCTCCTATCTACAACCAGGCACTACAGACCCTTTCGAGACTTCATCTAGCTGCTTCATAAGTCCTGGTTCAGTCTAATGACAGCATATCACCCACTCTATACCACAATAGTCCAATTCACTTTATCCACTGCATACCTAACACCCATGTACTTCTTTAGGCCCATGCTCTCAAAACCTTTTCCACTAAGTAATTCCATCTCCAGTGCTGTGTTCTTTCTGCTCCCTCCAATTCTGATATACGAATACTATTTGAAAACCCCTCTATATGTCCAACCCATTTCAGTACACCTTCTTCAGCTCTCTCAATCATACTCTTCTTATCAATGCACCTCTCTTAACCTATCATTTCTTACTTGATTACCCTTCCTCACATCACATACTGTTCCTATACATTTCACATCTAACACATTCACCCTCTTCCATACAATACTCGGATCTATACAACACCGTAGGGACTACTATGCCTTCAAACATGCTCATCTTTGCTCTCCTTATCTACCCTATGACTTACTTCAGTCCCCATGGTTTCAATCACTGCCATGTCCACTCCTACATACCTCTTCCTCCAAGTTTTCTCCATTCACACTCATACCCCCACTAACCCATCTCTCTCCAGTGCTAAACCAAATAACCTTGGTTTTATTCACATTTACTTTCAACTTCATCCTTTCAGACACTTCCATACCAAGAAACTATTTTATGCAGTTTCTCAAATATGCCATTAGTGCCCTGTCATCAGCAACTGATAACTGGTTCACCTCTCAAGCATCCCCAGGCTGTACATCTATCCCTTTCCCAAAAAACTCCTTACATTCATTTCCCTCAGTATCCTATCCATAAACCCTTTAAACAGCTATGGTGACATCACAAGCCAATGCTGCAGACCCACCTTCCCTTGGAATCAATTGCCCTCCTCTCTACTTGCCTACAAACACACCTTACTATCTTGATAAGAACTTCTCGTTTCTAATAGCTTTCTTCCCACACATATTTGTAACAACTTCCAAATAGCTTGTCTAGCAACTCTTTATTATATGCTTTCTCCAGATCCATAAATGCCACAAACATATCCCTCTGTTTCTTGAGGTATTTCTCTCTCACATTCTTCAAAGCAAGCACCTGATACACAGACCCCCCTCTCAAACCTCAGGCCCAGATCACTATCATTTTTTTCCTTGCCTATCCACATGTGGGTTGTAGGCACCCAACCTATCTTTATCTCATACATCACACTTATTGACAAATTACTCATACATCCTTTTCTATTTTCCTTTTAATACATCAAAATATGAGAGGGTATGAACAGATTCCACGGCCCACTTGACTGCGAATGTGCAACTGGGATCCAACCCACCTCCACAGATACAGCTCTTAGACTTAGGGCTTCTTCTATCCATTTCTGCAATATCTGCAGTCGTAATTCTAACCTTCTGTTGAACATAACCTGCTTACCTCCTCCACTGATCTTTCTCACTCTGAAATCCAACCGTCCAAGGCTGCTTTTTTTTTTTCACTATCAGACCAACTGTAATTTCTAACATCATTCCACCCCAAAGGTGGACTTTGTTACTACTGTAGTACAAAAACATGCCTTAGGGATCTTGAGTTTCCTAAATTTGATACCATCAGGCTCAAAATCTCTCTACCCTCTATTACTGGGGTCATGTGTTTTGTTTATCTCTCTTCTCTCTCTCTTCTGGTTCTTCCAACTAAGTACAACTCTTCAATTACTGTATCTGACTTCTTACCAAGAAGCTGTGCTCTCTTCAAGTCCATATGATGAAATCTACGCAAACAATTTTAATATACATTACAAGGATTGGTTAGGAAGATCCTGATGAAGCTGAGACCTTTTCTTTGTCTCTTCTTAACTATCTGGAACAATTAATTAAACACCCTATCTGAGTTCCCAACCACCATAACCACTCTTCTAATGCACTTGACCCTCTCTTTAACTGCTGAATCCTCCCACTATTCTTGCACCATTTCTGCACCCTTAGAGTCGTCTGACTATAATCTTATTTCTATTAATTCTAAAGGTGTCATGCCCATCCTCTATCCTAACATAATATGCTAATTTTGACACTTTGGAAAAGCTAAGTGGTAATCCATGTGCAGCTTCTTTATCGACTTCTTTAGTGACTGGGAAGGAGTTGTACATCCCATCTTTTAAATCTTCTCTTCAGTCACTTCCGCTCCGATGCCTGTTGCATCAGGGATGGTACATATCATACCAGGAAACTTTCCTTGCCCTGAAACACACACTGCTTTCACTGCTGCTTGGAACCATAGCAAAGCTGTTGTTTGAGGGGCATAGTGCACTTTCATAAAAAGAATGTGCTGACTTGACTTCTACTGACAAATCTTTTTGGTTCTTAACCAAAAGCACCTCAGAGGACTTCTATAATTCATCCTTTCCTCCTTCTCTTCCAATCTAATCAATCTACGACTAACAAAGCCACTCTCTAAATTCAGTGCCTTTTTACCCTCTTCCTCAACTCTGAATGATTTACCTTTTAATCCTCGACTCCCAGTGAACTTATGCCATCTCCTATGTTCCAGGTACTCTTCAAACCTCAGCTTGGTTGGTTGGTTGTTCAGGCTTTAGGACTATCAACTGCCAGGGTCATTAAGGCTGTCAACATCAAGCTACATCTACCAACTGAAAAATTTTTAACACCTTCGGGTGTGAAAGATAATTCTAAGGCCACAAACACACTTTCAATATGCATGTGGCCCATGCACTTCAGGTGGTCATGGAATATGACTGAGAAGGCATATCTCCTCATTTTGTAAAGGAGTGTGCCTCTGAGGTGACATCAATCCCAGCCTGCTTATTTTGCCTTCGTTTGAGAACCCAGACTTTCCTTCTGCTTGGATGCATGCCTTGGTACAAATCATCCCTATGAAAGGAAACCATTGTAACCCCTCCAACCATTGCTCCATAACTCTCACTTGTTCTGTTCCAAAAGTACTTGAAGCTCTCCTACACTCTCAATATCTTTCAGATCATTAACATGGATTCTGCAAAGCTAGGTCTACATGATCTGTCCAATGTAATTCACTTAGAATTCTTCTCGATGAAACTTTAGTTATAGCCCTTGACATCTCCAAAGAATATGACAAGATGTGGAGTAAATCTTTGCTTTCTAAACTCCCTTCCTTTTGGTTTTACAGCTTTTCATTGTTCTCTAATGCAAAGGTTCCTCTCTGGCTATTCCATTGCAACATTCATTGATGGACTGATGTCCCCTCCCATCCTATCATCAGTGGTGTTCTTCAGGGTTCTGTCCTATTGCCTACCCTCTTTCTTTTCACAATAAATGATCTCTATTTTACCTCTAACCTGAATGATTCCACTTTACATACTTCAACCCACTCCTACCCCCTCCTCTCCCTCTCTTTCATACTTATTCTCTCAATGCAGACCTGAGCAACATTTTACAGCAGAGAAACAGTAACCATGTAAAATCTAATGGTACTAAAATACAAATTCTCAATTTCTAAGAATCAGTTCTTTGCCTCTTCAATTTCAAAACACCACAACTCAACCCTGTAATAACATAAATATGCTGGGCATAACTATATTCTCCACTCTTTCCTGGAAATCTCACATAATCAACATCACAAAGTCTGCTTCCCAAAAGCTGGGAGTGTTGTTTAGTTGTAATTATTGTTTTTGTGAACAACTGTTAAATATCTACGTAAGTTTTGTTTACTTATGTATAGAATACGGTTCACTCATCTGGGTTGGCTCATGTATCACCTCTTTTCAATCTTCCCTTTCCATATACTTTGATGCTGCTGCTGCTCTCTCTATTCCATAATTATCGTGCTGACCACTGTTCTTGTGAGTTGTCTCCCTGTGTCACTATTCCCAGGGTTTGGATATGTGTTTGGCTACTGTATCCCATAGTTCCTGTGTGGAGTCTATTCACTCATGGACCAGCTGTTACGATACCTTCTTGTCTCATACCTTCTTGTCTCAAACAGTTAAGCTATGGAATTTTCTTTCTTCTTTTGTCTTTTCATCTTCATGTAATCTTTCTTCCTTTATGAGTCAGGTTTAGAGATGCTTGCAGAGAACCCTGACAGATTTATTTTCTTTTCCTTTTACTTTTTTCGTTCACTTGAGATGGCTTTGATTGGGGTATGGTTTGCCTGTGCTATGTGGGTAACCAAAACAAAAAAATCCTCTAACACTCCTGAAAACATACTGTTCCTCTTCAATGTGATGCTCTGTGCAAGCCACTACCCTCTCAGTCACCTCTCTCCAATACAACTTACCAGGTACATTCAACAAACTCATAACTGTTAAAATATTCACTTTTCCCCCTTCCCTTTGTACAACAGCACTATATAGGAATTTTGCCAATCCTCAGACACTTCATCATGAGCTACAAATGCAAAGAAAATCCTAACTGACCAATCAACAATACAATCATCCCCTTTCTAAAGAAATTCAACTGCAATCCAATTAACTCCAGCCACTTTATCACACTTCATCTTAAACAAGGTTTTCACTATCACTTTTCTTTTCGGCAGACCACTTGCCATGACTCTTATTTCGCATACCTCCATGTCTAGACTTCTCCACATCTGCCATTCTATCAACAAACACATTTAACAATCCTTCAAAATACTTACTCCATCTCAAACATACCAAACTTTTGCATAAAACACTTTGGCCCAATTGCAGCTCAAGCACTTACATATATCTTCAACCACTCCTGGGCATTGAACAAAATATTAAACTACAAAAGCCCTCCAAACCTCACTATTCCCCTTTTCCTACTGTCCTATATCATTTCTTTCTTCATTATTCAAACTCTGAAAAAATGATCTGCAACAGTATCAAACAAAATATCCTAATCATACCCACACATCATATCTTAAGATGCAATCACTTCACCACCACCACACTACACACACAAAATGTACAACATATACTAGGTTTCAACCAACCACAACCCCCATCCCACACATAACAAATGGCAATAGACATTAACAATCTAACACTGTCCTCTGACATATCCTCACACAGTAGATACTTGACATCACCCTCTACAGCAATCACTAACTGTATATCTGTTCGCTAAGGCAGAGTCACTCCTCTTGCACATATAAGCACTGCTTCCTTACATACCTCCCACTCCTCACTTAATCCTTAATTTCATTTACTCTCAACGGCCACTGTTCACCCAAACCTAGTTTCATTTACTCTTAATTGCCATTGTTCACCCAATCCTTGCTGGTACCTCCTCACGCAAGTGTCTTTTCCAAACTCTTTCACTTTCACCAACGTATTCCCTTTCACGATTTCTTCTTTTCCCACAGCCTCTATGAACTTTCACCTTCATCAAAAAGTTAACACATCCTAACAACTGCTTCTTTCACACCTTTACATCTAAGTCTCTCTTTGGCATGCCTATCAATCTGAACATAATCTAACATCAACCCAACTCATCCATGTATACTTAGGTATGTTCCTCTTTAAACCCTTTAAAGCGTCCAGACAGATATTTATGAAAGTAGAGCGAGAGCTCTATCTGGCTTAAATTGCTTAAGCAATGAGTTTTGTGCCTAAAATTCAAGGCTGCTCAATAAGCCTGGGAGGTGGCTGAGGTGGCAGTGCATGACAGTGTGTTCCTGCAGTAAATCATCCTCAACCCATGCCAATGAGATCACTTTTCAGAAGTTTTCTAAGAAGGAAACTGAGTGGCTTCATGATGGATTTAGAGGACCAGGTAGAATATCCTTAGTTATTTGACAATGATAATCCATCATCAGACTGTGGAGAGTGATTTTATGGATGCTAACTCTTGTAGCCAGCATCAAAAGCTGACCAAGAGGAGCCAGAAAAACGTTTTCTAGCAAAAGCAGAGGCAGTTTTGAAGGCACCCCCTTGCCTTGAAAACACTATCTCACTAGTGTAGCTGGTGATTTTCACAAACTTTTATACTTTCAGGCACCACATTACCTTGAAAACACTATCTCACTGGTGTAGCTGGTGATTTTACAAACTTGTATACTTTTCCTGTTATGAAAAAATTACCAAATGATCACACTGACCACAGCAATACAAAATTCATGACAACAATGAAAGTGATAATAATCACTAATCACTATTTTGGTGTTGGTAAAATATAGAATTAAACATGCACTGTGGTAACTTATATGACACTCAATCCTTACAGTCACACTTTTTAGCATGCTGTGATGTAATATTTATGAAATAGATCCATACATTCTCTGCCTCTCCTGATGTCACACTGATCCTCCTTAATCATATGATGTATTATTTTTACTATTATCACATAATTCTAGGTCCCCTTTTGTGGGGCTCTAGGAGTTTCATTCAAAGCTGCACTCCAAAGATGCAAGGAAATGATGGATTCCTTTGGAGCAAAGAGGTTCTTGATGAGGGTGTACTCCTTTCTGGCTTTTAAAGATAGTATACTGCCTTTCTGAAGGTGTCTTTTCTCTATGAAAAATAGAGAAAAGTAAGATACAGAACTGGCTTTACACATGTTGTTGGTCAAAAGCTTTATAAAAAAAAGTTCGTAAAGGACAGCAATAAGGAAGACATTTTTCCACATGGCTATCTTCATGATGCAGCATTTATTTCTTTAATAATGCAATGACAGATTCAAAGCAGAAATGCCTATTACAGTCGGGAGAGCTACAGACCATAAATAGCAAATTTCCAAGTCCTGATTAAACTATTTAAACACCAAAAAAATACAATCTCCACAATTACCTTGTTCTTAGGTGGTTTGGCTTCCAGTTTAATGGCCAATGCAACTCTGGCATCTTCTTTCTTCTCTTTATGAAATCCACTCATGACGAATTTGAAGACATCATACCTTTTTTTGTATCTTTTTGTCCAGAATTTCCTGTAAAAGTTCAAATATATTTTTGACAAAGCAGAAGTTTGTTTCTAATGTGCTAATACTGCCACTAACATATCCTGTACTCTGTACAGACACATCCAAAACTTCCTTAAATAAAAAAGAAAAAAAGAATTTGTTGACAGAGCTCTTGTGCGGGAGACTAACAAGTTAAAGTGCTCCTTATGCTACACCTAGCTCCATGATGCTTATGTTACTTCTCACTATGGCCTTAACAGTCCTTCTTCTTTCAGTTTATGAAATCAAAATGACTAACAAAAAACAGAGAAGTGGCTAGTTGGTTATCCTGAATCTTATTGCAAGGAAGTGGCCTCCACCTCACATCTCTCTTCTGGAGGAATGTATCTATAAAATACTGCTGTCTATTCAAAAATCTGGGAAGCATCACTCAAGTTTTGGTGGAAACATTACTCAAGCCTCCTGGCTTCATTGTTTCAGTATACAAGCTTTCCTCTACTTACGACCTATGTGACTTGCGACCATCCATACATACGACCGGAAAAGAATATCAATCAAAAAATAAAATTATGAAATATGAACCACGATGAGAAGAAAGGAGATATAGGTAGTATGATAGAGGAAAGAAACCTGGATGTTCTGGCTCTGAGTGAAACAAAGCTCAAGGGTAAAGGGGAAGAATGGTTTGGAAAAGTCTTGGGAGTAAAGTCAGGGGTTGGTGAAGGGACAAGAGCTTTGGAAGGAGTAGCACTACTCCTGAAGAAGGAGTTGTGGGAGCATGTGATATAGTGTAAGAAAATAATGAGTGTGTCAGCAGCTTTGGTTCCCGAGACTGGGTATTTGTGATGGGTGATTTAAATACAAAAGTGAGGGTATGACGGGTGTACACGGGGTATTCAATGCTGTGAATGGAAATGCTTGTGGATTTGTGTGCTGAAAAAACATTGGTGATTGGAAATACCTGATTTAAAAAGATACACAAAAGTTACATTTGTGAATACGAAAGATGGTCAAAGAGCATTATTAGATTATGTCTTAATTGAAAGGCATGAAAAGAGAGACTTTTGGATGTAAATGTGCTGAGGAGGGCAGATTGTGGGATGTCAAATCACTATTTTGTGGAGGCAAAGGTGAAGATCTGTAGAGGTTTTCAAAAAAGAAAGAGGAAAATGCTGGGGAGAAGATAGTTGTGCAAGTAAGTGTGCTTGCAAAGGAGATTTGTGTGAGGAAGTACCAGGAGAGATTGAGTGTAGAATGGCAAAAGGTGAGAGCAAATGACATGGGACGAGTGAGTGAGGAATGGGATGTATTTAGAGATGCAGTGACTGCATATGCAAAAGATGCATGTGGCATGAGAAAGGTGGGAAGTGGGTAGATTAGAAAGGGTAGAGAGTAGCGGGATGAAGAAGTAAAGTTGTTAGTGAAAGAGAAAAGAGAGGCACTTGGATGATACTTACAAGGAAGAAGTGCAAATGACTGGGAGATGTATAAAAGAGAGGTCAAAAGGAAGATGCAAAGGCTGAAAAAGAGGGCAAATGGGAGTTGGGGTGAGAAAGTATCATTAAACTTTAGGGAGAATTAAAAGATGTTCTGGAAAGAGGTAAATAGTGTGCATTGACAAGAAAACAAATGGGAACATCGTTGAAGGGGTAAGGGGGGAAGTGATAACAAGTAGTTTTCAGAAAAGAAGAGTGAATGTTGGGGTGAAGAGGGTGGTGAGAGTAAGTGAGCTTGGGAAGGAGACTTGTGTGAGGAAGTACCAGGAGAGAATGAGTACAGAATGGAAAAAGGTGAGAACAATGGAAGTAAGGGGAGTGGGGGGAGGAATGGGATGTATTTAGGGAATCAGTGATGGATTGTGCAAAAGATGCTTGTGGCATGAGAAGAGTGGGAGGTGGGTTGATTAGAAAGGGTAGTGAGTGGTGGGATGAAGAAGTAAGATTATTAGTGAAAGAGAAGAGAGAGGCATTTGGACGATTTTTTGCAGGGAAAAAATGCAAATGAGTGGGAGATGTATAAAAGAAAGAGACAGGATAAATTGATAACTTACTCTCACCACCCTCTTCACCCCAACATTCACTCTTCTTTTCTGAAAACCCATACAAATCTTCACCTT
Organism: Panulirus ornatus; assembly: GCF_036320965.1. Classification (NCBI taxonomy): domain Eukaryota; kingdom Metazoa; phylum Arthropoda; class Malacostraca; order Decapoda; family Palinuridae; genus Panulirus; species Panulirus ornatus. The sequence continues at coordinate 8,972,611 of NC_092287.1, forward strand.
AGCCTCCACAAGATAATGATCAGACATCCCTCCAGTTGTACCTCTCAGCACATTAACATCCAAAAGTCTCTCTTTCGCGCGTCTGTCAATTAACACATAATCCAATAACGCTCTCTGGCCATCTCTCCTACTTACATAAGTATACTTATGTATATCTCGCTTTTTAAACCAGGTATTCCCAATCATCAGTCCTTTTTCAGCACATAAATCTACAAGCTCTTCACCATTTCCATTTACAACACTGAACACCCCATGTATACCAATTATTCCCTCAACTGCCACATTACTCACCTTTGCATTCAAATCACCCATCACTATAACCCGGTCTCGTGCATCAAAACCACTAACACACTCATTCAGCTGCTCCCAAAACACTTGCCTCTCATGATCTTTCTTCTCATGCCCATGCTTTGTCGCTGTCTCCCGCGTTTGCGAGGTAGCGCAAGGAAACAGACGAAAGAAATGGCCCAACCCACCCCCATACACATGTATATACATACGTCCACACACGCAAATATACATATCTACACAGCTTTCCATGGTTTACCCCAGACGCTTCACATGCCCTGATGCAATCCACTGACAGCACCTCAACACCGGTATACCACATCGATCCAATTCACTCTATTCCTTGCCCTCCTTTCACCCTCCTGCATGTTCAGGCCCCGATCACACAAAATCTTTTTCACTCCATCTTTCCACCTCCAATTTGGTCTCCCACTTCTCCTCGTTCCCTCCACCTCCGACACATATATCCTCTTGGTCAATCTTTCCTCACTCATTCTCTCCATGTGCCCAAACCATTTCAAAACACCCTCTTCTGCTCTCTCAACCACGCTCTTTTTATTTCCACACATCTCTCTTACCCTTACGTTACTTACTCGATCAAACCACCTCACACCACGCATTGTCCTCAAACATCTCATTTCCAGCATATCCATCCTCCTGCGCACAACTCTATCCATAGCCCACGCCTCGCAACCATACAACATTGTTGGAACCACTATTCCTTCAAACATACCCATTTTTGCTATCCGAGATAATGTTCTTGACTTATATATATATATATATATATATATATATATATATATATATATATATATATATATATGTATATATATTTATTTATTTATTTTTGCTTTGTCGCTGTCTCCCGTGTTAGCGAGGTAGCGCAAGGAAACAGACGAAAGAATGGCCCAACCCGCCCACATACACATGTATATACATACATGTCCACCCATGCACAATATACATCTATGTATGCGGGTGGGTTGGGCCATTCTTTCATCTGCTTCCTTGCGCTACCTCACTAACGCAGTAGACAGTGACAAAATATAATAGAAAAAAAAAATACATATTTTACAAAGGATGTAAGGCATGTGTATGAGTAGGAGGAGAGGAAAGTCACTGGTTCCCAGTGAATATTGGTTTGTGGCAGGGGTGTGTGATGTCTCCATGGTTGTTTAATTTGTTTATGGATATGGTGGTTAGGGAAGTGAATGCAAGAGTTTTGGAGAGAGAGAGAGAGAGAGAGAGAGAGAGAGAGAGAGAGAGATAGAGAGATTTTACGCTTTTCTTTTTTCTTAATGCAAAGGTTTCCCTCTGGCTTTCCATTGCAACTTCTTATGGATGTGTCCCCCCCCCTCCTTCATCAGGGGTTTGTTTTCGGGTTCTGCCCCTATTGCCTACCCTCTTTCTTTTCCCAAATAAATTCTCTATTTTACCTTTTAACCTGAAATGATTCCACTTTAAAACTTCAACCCCACTCCTACCCCCTTCCCCCTTCCCTCTTTTCATCTTATTCTCTCAAAGACCTGAGCAACTTTTTACAGCAAAAGAAACAGTAACCTTTGTAAAATCTAATGGTACTAAAATAAAAATTTCTCAATTTCTAAGAATCAGTTTTTTTTGCCTCTTCATTTTCAAAACACCACAACTAAACCCCTGTAATAACATAAATATGCTGGGCATAACTATATTCTCCACTCTTTCCTGGAAATCTCACATAATCAACATCACAAAGTCTGCTTCCCAAAAGCTGGGAGTGTTGTTTAGTTGTAATTATTGTTTTTGTGAACAACTGTTAAATATCTACGTAAGTTTTGTTTACTTATGTATAGAATACGGTTCACTCATCTGGGTTGGCTCATGTATCACCTCTTTTCAATCTTCCCTTTCCATATACTTTGATGCTGCTGCTGCTCTCTCTATTCCATAATTATCGTGCTGACCACTGTTCTTGTGAGTTGTCTCCCTGTGTCACTATTCCCAGGGTTTGGATATGTGTTTGGCTACTGTATCCCATAGTTCCTGTGTGGAGTCTATTCACTCATGGACCAGCTGTTACGATACCTTCTTGTCTCATACCTTCTTGTCTCAAACAGTTAAGCTATGGAATTTTCTTTCTTCTTTTGTCTTTTCATCTTCATGTAATCTTTCTTCCTTTATGAGTCAGGTTTAGAGATGCTTGCAGAGAACCCTGACAGATTTATTTTCTTTTCCTTTTACTTTTTTCGTTCACTTGAGATGGCTTTGATTGGGGTATGGTTTGCCTGTGCTATGTGGGTAACCAAAACAAAAAAATCCTCTAACACTCCTGAAAACATACTGTTCCTCTTCAATGTGATGCTCTGTGCAAGCCACTACCCTCTCAGTCACCTCTCTCCAATACAACTTACCAGGTACATTCAACAAACTCATAACTGTTAAAATATTCACTTTTCCCCCTTCCCTTTGTACAACAGCACTATATAGGAATTTTGCCAATCCTCAGACACTTCATCATGAGCTACAAATGCAAAGAAAATCCTAACTGACCAATCAACAATACAATCATCCCCTTTCTAAAGAAATTCAACTGCAATCCAATTAACTCCAGCCACTTTATCACACTTCATCTTAAACAAGGTTTTCACTATCACTTTTCTTTTCGGCAGACCACTTGCCATGACTCTTATTTCGCATACCTCCATGTCTAGACTTCTCCACATCTGCCATTCTATCAACAAACACATTTAACAATCCTTCAAAATACTTACTCCATCTCAAACATACCAAACTTTTGCATAAAACACTTTGGCCCAATTGCAGCTCAAGCACTTACATATATCTTCAACCACTCCTGGGCATTGAACAAAATATTAAACTACAAAAGCCCTCCAAACCTCACTATTCCCCTTTTCCTACTGTCCTATATCATTTCTTTCTTCATTATTCAAACTCTGAAAAAATGATCTGCAACAGTATCAAACAAAATATCCTAATCATACCCACACATCATATCTTAAGATGCAATCACTTCACCACCACCACACTACACACACAAAATGTACAACATATACTAGGTTTCAACCAACCACAACCCCCATCCCACACATAACAAATGGCAATAGACATTAACAATCTAACACTGTCCTCTGACATATCCTCACACAGTAGATACTTGACATCACCCTCTACAGCAATCACTAACTGTATATCTGTTCGCTAAGGCAGAGTCACTCCTCTTGCACATATAAGCACTGCTTCCTTACATACCTCCCACTCCTCACTTAATCCTTAATTTCATTTACTCTCAACGGCCACTGTTCACCCAAACCTAGTTTCATTTACTCTTAATTGCCATTGTTCACCCAATCCTTGCTGGTACCTCCTCACGCAAGTGTCTTTTCCAAACTCTTTCACTTTCACCAACGTATTCCCTTTCACGATTTCTTCTTTTCCCACAGCCTCTATGAACTTTCACCTTCATCAAAAAGTTAACACATCCTAACAACTGCTTCTTTCACACCTTTACATCTAAGTCTCTCTTTGGCATGCCTATCAATCTGAACATAATCTAACATCAACCCAACTCATCCATGTATACTTAGGTATGTTCCTCTTTAAACCCTTTAAAGCGTCCAGACAGATATTTATGAAAGTAGAGCGAGAGCTCTATCTGGCTTAAATTGCTTAAGCAATGAGTTTTGTGCCTAAAATTCAAGGCTGCTCAATAAGCCTGGGAGGTGGCTGAGGTGGCAGTGCATGACAGTGTGTTCCTGCAGTAAATCATCCTCAACCCATGCCAATGAGATCACTTTTCAGAAGTTTTCTAAGAAGGAAACTGAGTGGCTTCATGATGGATTTAGAGGACCAGGTAGAATATCCTTAGTTATTTGACAATGATAATCCATCATCAGACTGTGGAGAGTGATTTTATGGATGCTAACTCTTGTAGCCAGCATCAAAAGCTGACCAAGAGGAGCCAGAAAAACGTTTTCTAGCAAAAGCAGAGGCAGTTTTGAAGGCACCCCCTTGCCTTGAAAACACTATCTCACTAGTGTAGCTGGTGATTTTCACAAACTTTTATACTTTCAGGCACCACATTACCTTGAAAACACTATCTCACTGGTGTAGCTGGTGATTTTACAAACTTGTATACTTTTCCTGTTATGAAAAAATTACCAAATGATCACACTGACCACAGCAATACAAAATTCATGACAACAATGAAAGTGATAATAATCACTAATCACTATTTTGGTGTTGGTAAAATATAGAATTAAACATGCACTGTGGTAACTTATATGACACTCAATCCTTACAGTCACACTTTTTAGCATGCTGTGATGTAATATTTATGAAATAGATCCATACATTCTCTGCCTCTCCTGATGTCACACTGATCCTCCTTAATCATATGATGTATTATTTTTACTATTATCACATAATTCTAGGTCCCCTTTTGTGGGGCTCTAGGAGTTTCATTCAAAGCTGCACTCCAAAGATGCAAGGAAATGATGGATTCCTTTGGAGCAAAGAGGTTCTTGATGAGGGTGTACTCCTTTCTGGCTTTTAAAGATAGTATACTGCCTTTCTGAAGGTGTCTTTTCTCTATGAAAAATAGAGAAAAGTAAGATACAGAACTGGCTTTACACATGTTGTTGGTCAAAAGCTTTATAAAAAAAAGTTCGTAAAGGACAGCAATAAGGAAGACATTTTTCCACATGGCTATCTTCATGATGCAGCATTTATTTCTTTAATAATGCAATGACAGATTCAAAGCAGAAATGCCTATTACAGTCGGGAGAGCTACAGACCATAAATAGCAAATTTCCAAGTCCTGATTAAACTATTTAAACACCAAAAAAATACAATCTCCACAATTACCTTGTTCTTAGGTGGTTTGGCTTCCAGTTTAATGGCCAATGCAACTCTGGCATCTTCTTTCTTCTCTTTATGAAATCCACTCATGACGAATTTGAAGACATCATACCTTTTTTTGTATCTTTTTGTCCAGAATTTCCTGTAAAAGTTCAAATATATTTTTGACAAAGCAGAAGTTTGTTTCTAATGTGCTAATACTGCCACTAACATATCCTGTACTCTGTACAGACACATCCAAAACTTCCTTAAATAAAAAAGAAAAAAAGAATTTGTTGACAGAGCTCTTGTGCGGGAGACTAACAAGTTAAAGTGCTCCTTATGCTACACCTAGCTCCATGATGCTTATGTTACTTCTCACTATGGCCTTAACAGTCCTTCTTCTTTCAGTTTATGAAATCAAAATGACTAACAAAAAACAGAGAAGTGGCTAGTTGGTTATCCTGAATCTTATTGCAAGGAAGTGGCCTCCACCTCACATCTCTCTTCTGGAGGAATGTATCTATAAAATACTGCTGTCTATTCAAAAATCTGGGAAGCATCACTCAAGTTTTGGTGGAAACATTACTCAAGCCTCCTGGCTTCATTGTTTCAGTATACAAGCTTTCCTCTACTTACGACCTATGTGACTTGCGACCATCCATACATACGACCGGAAAAGAATATCAATCAAAAAATAAAATTATGAAATATGAACCACGATGAGAAGAAAGGAGATATAGGTAGTATGATAGAGGAAAGAAACCTGGATGTTCTGGCTCTGAGTGAAACAAAGCTCAAGGGTAAAGGGGAAGAATGGTTTGGAAAAGTCTTGGGAGTAAAGTCAGGGGTTGGTGAAGGGACAAGAGCTTTGGAAGGAGTAGCACTACTCCTGAAGAAGGAGTTGTGGGAGCATGTGATATAGTGTAAGAAAATAATGAGTGTGTCAGCAGCTTTGGTTCCCGAGACTGGGTATTTGTGATGGGTGATTTAAATACAAAAGTGAGGGTATGACGGGTGTACACGGGGTATTCAATGCTGTGAATGGAAATGCTTGTGGATTTGTGTGCTGAAAAAACATTGGTGATTGGAAATACCTGATTTAAAAAGATACACAAAAGTTACATTTGTGAATACGAAAGATGGTCAAAGAGCATTATTAGATTATGTCTTAATTGAAAGGCATGAAAAGAGAGACTTTTGGATGTAAATGTGCTGAGGAGGGCAGATTGTGGGATGTCAAATCACTATTTTGTGGAGGCAAAGGTGAAGATCTGTAGAGGTTTTCAAAAAAGAAAGAGAAAATGCTGGGGAGAAGATAGTTGTGCAAGTAAGTGTGCTTGCAAAGGAGATTTGTGTGAGGAAGTACCAGGAGAGATTGAGTGTAGAATGGCAAAAGGTGAGAGCAAATGACATGGGACGAGTGAGTGAGGAATGGGATGTATTTAGAGATGCAGTGACTGCATATGCAAAAGATGCATGTGGCATGAGAAAGGTGGGAAGTGGGTAGATTAGAAAGGGTAGAGAGTAGCGGGATGAAGAAGTAAAGTTGTTAGTGAAAGAGAAAAGAGAGGCACTTGGATGATACTTACAAGGAAGAAGTGCAAATGACTGGGAGATGTATAAAAGAGAGGTCAAAAGGAAGATGCAAAGGCTGAAAAAGAGGGCAAATGGGAGTTGGGGTGAGAAAGTATCATTAAACTTTAGGGAGAATTAAAAGATGTTCTGGAAAGAGGTAAATAGTGTGCATTGACAAGAAAACAAATGGGAACATCGTTGAAGGGGTAAGGGGGGAAGTGATAACAAGTAGTTTTCAGAAAAGAAGAGTGAATGTTGGGGTGAAGAGGGTGGTGAGAGTAAGTGAGCTTGGGAAGGAGACTTGTGTGAGGAAGTACCAGGAGAGAATGAGTACAGAATGGAAAAAGGTGAGAACAATGGAAGTAAGGGGAGTGGGGGAGGAATGGGATGTATTTAGGGAATCAGTGATGGATTGTGCAAAAGATGCTTGTGGCATGAGAAGAGTGGGAGGTGGGTTGATTAGAAAGGGTAGTGAGTGGTGGGATGAAGAAGTAAGATTATTAGTGAAAGAGAAGAGAGAGGCATTTGGACGATTTTTGCAGGGAAAAAATGCAAATGAGTGGGAGATGTATAAAAGAAAGAGACAGGATAAATTGATAACTTACTCTCACCACCCTCTTCACCCCAACATTCACTCTTCTTTTCTGAAAACCCATACAAATCTTCACCTTAGCCTCCACAAGATAATGATCAGACATCCCTCCAGTTGTACCTCTCAGCACATTAACATCCAAAAGTCTCTCTTTCGCGCGTCTGTCAATTAACACATAATCCAATAACGCTCTCTGGCCATCTCTCCTACTTACATAAGTATACTTATGTATATCTCGCTTTTTAAACCAGGTATTCCCAATCATCAGTCCTTTTTCAGCACATAAATCTACAAGCTCTTCACCATTTCCATTTACAACACTGAACACCCCATGTATACCAATTATTCCCTCAACTGCCACATTACTCACCTTTGCATTCAAATCACCCATCACTATAACCCGGTCTCGTGCATCAAAACCACTAACACACTCATTCAGCTGCTCCCAAAACACTTGCCTCTCATGATCTTTCTTCTCATGCCCATGCTTTGTCGCTGTCTCCCGCGTTTGCGAGGTAGCGCAAGGAAACAGACGAAAGAAATGGCCCAACCCACCCCCATACACATGTATATACATACGTCCACACACGCAAATATACATATCTACACAGCTTTCCATGGTTTACCCCAGACGCTTCACATGCCCTGATGCAATCCACTGACAGCACCTCAACACCGGTATACCACATCGATCCAATTCACTCTATTCCTTGCCCTCCTTTCACCCTCCTGCATGTTCAGGCCCCGATCACACAAAATCTTTTTCACTCCATCTTTCCACCTCCAATTTGGTCTCCCACTTCTCCTCGTTCCCTCCACCTCCGACACATATATCCTCTTGGTCAATCTTTCCTCACTCATTCTCTCCATGTGCCCAAACCATTTCAAAACACCCTCTTCTGCTCTCTCAACCACGCTCTTTTTATTTCCACACATCTCTCTTACCCTTACGTTACTTACTCGATCAAACCACCTCACACCACGCATTGTCCTCAAACATCTCATTTCCAGCATATCCATCCTCCTGCGCACAACTCTATCCATAGCCCACGCCTCGCAACCATACAACATTGTTGGAACCACTATTCCTTCAAACATACCCATTTTTGCTATCCGAGATAATGTTCTTGACTTATATATATATATATATATATATATATATATATATATATATATATATATATATATATATGTATATATATTTATTTATTTATTTTTGCTTTGTCGCTGTCTCCCGTGTTAGCGAGGTAGCGCAAGGAAACAGACGAAAGAATGGCCCAACCCGCCCACATACACATGTATATACATACATGTCCACCCATGCACAATATACATCTATGTATGCGGGTGGGTTGGGCCATTCTTTCATCTGCTTCCTTGCGCTACCTCACTAACGCAGTAGACAGTGACAAAATATAATAGAAAAAAAAAATACATATTTTACAAAGGATGTAAGGCATGTGTATGAGTAGGAGGAGAGGAAAGTCACTGGTTCCCAGTGAATATTGGTTTGTGGCAGGGGTGTGTGATGTCTCCATGGTTGTTTAATTTGTTTATGGATATGGTGGTTAGGGAAGTGAATGCAAGAGTTTTGGAGAGAGAGAGAGAGAGAGAGAGAGAGAGAGAGAGAGAGAGATAGAGAGAGAGAGAGAGGGGGGGGGGGGGGAAGCATGCAGTATGTTGTGGATGAGAGGGCTTGGGAAGTGAGTCAGTTATTGTTCGCTGATGATACGGTGCTGGTGGCTGATTCGGGAGAGAAACTGCAGAGGTTGGTGACGAGTTTGATAAAATGCGTGAAAGGATAAAGTTGAAGGTAAATGTGAATAACAGCACCGGCCATAAAACATCTTGATCCTTCAGCACAAATGTATCTTTTCTGTTTTCTTTTCCTGTCTGTCAAAGTGCAGATATTAATTTCTCCTGACAAAAATCAGTTTCTTACTTTAAACAGAGAATATAAGGCATATCCTTCACCTGATGGAAGTGTGATTGTAAACAATGAAAGGTTAATGCCACTCCTTACACTAGATTCTTGAGGTATCCTTGATACCTCAAGTCAAATGAGTTACCATTTACAAATCAGGAACAAAAAACTCTAAATGGGCTTTTTTTCCAACCCTGGTTTATTGATGAGACTGAAGAGAGTTGTTACTGGGCAAATATTCTGCATGCTGAGAAGAGAACGAGCTATGATCGGTTTAAGGGGCTAGAATTTCTAACTTAGCACTATCTGACTTGGTGCTCATGCTTAGCAGATCTAAGGCTAATAGAAAATAATGATGGTCTACTGAAGGAGGAACATCTCTACTATGGAATGAGTGGAGAAGGTGGAAAACTAGGATATAACATGAATGTTGGAGCAGTATTAAAGAATAAGAGGTGAAAAAGTAAATAATACAACTTCTTAAATTTATGTATACTGTCAGCATTAACCATGTCCTCAGTTATTCTGTTCCATGCATCCACCATTTGTATACTATAAAAGTATTTCTTAACATCCTTACCATTATTTGATTTCGTTATGACCTGTGGTTGCTGTATTCCTACATCTCTTGATGAATTGTTCTCTGTCCACATTGCCAATACCTTTTAAAAACTCCTCTCTTTCAAACTGAGTGAATTAAAAGTTCCCAGCCTTTCCCTGTAGCTTAGTTCTGGTACCATTTTAGATGCTCTCCTCTAAAGTTCTCTATGAGCTGTTTGTCCTTCTTCAGGTGTGGTAACCAAACCTGAGAAGCATATCTTAATTTTGGCAATAAATAGGATGTGAATAGCTTGCTGAATATTTCCTGATCCATATACTTGAAAAGTATCCTGATGTTTCACAACAGACAGTTGCCTTCTAAACTATTCTCCTATATGGGAATTTGACAACAAATTTATGACAATGTTGATTCTCAAGTCCTTCTCACACATAGAATCCTGAAGCTTATTTCCTGCCAGGTAATAATCATACTGAGGCTATCTTTCCCTTTGTACCATCCCTATTACTTTACATTTGCTTGGGATGGTTTCATTTCCCATATTTCAGACCAACTGTGGAGTCTCTTTAGGTCCCCTTGGAAGCTGAAGTCCTTGCTTTTCACTTCCCTTATGACCTTTGTATTATCTGCAGACATGTTTGGGTAGGATTCCATACCTTCAGGCAAGCCATTAACATAGCTGAAGAGGAGAAATGGTCCCAGAACTGAACCCTATGGCACTCTACATTTGGAAAAAGCTTCTGTTATCATGTCCTTCGTTCCCTCTCGCTGAGATAATGTCCATCATAGGAGTTTCCATCTTATTCCTACCTGCTGATATTCATAATCAGCTTCCCATGCTTTCTGGCAGACAAGATACAAACAGTCCACCCTGCCTATCCTTTTGCCCAGGACTGAGCTCACTCTCTTGTAGGACTCTGACAGGCTAGTTAAACGTGAACCTCCTTTTCTTAAAACCATGCTGTCTCTCACTTTGGAAATTTCTCCTCCACAGAAAGTCATCCATTTGCTTCCTAATAATCCTTTCCAAAACATTACAATCTACACTTGTTAATAAGACTGATCTGTATTTCATCATTTGTTTCTGGTCTTGTTTCACAAATATAGGCCTGATGTTTGCCCTTTCTCATTCCCTTGGCACTTTGCAAAGACACCTTGAACAGTGATTCAATTGGTTTATCTGAGTACCTGCACAAACCTTCAACACAAATGGTCAAATTTTATCAGGAACATAAGACTTGTATTAGTAGAGTCCTTTTAGTATTCTGTTAACATCTTTTCAAGATATCTTAATTATTTCCAAAACCTTTACATTCCATTTCATGGTGGTGAGGCTATAGTGTCTTCCATCATCAAAACACTTTTGAACTTGTTATTCAGTTCCTCACATATCTTACATTATTTTCTAAAGTCTTTAATTTAAATTCCTTACTCTGATTAGCTGCTCCTTAAATGACAAATGGCTCCTGATGAATTTACAATAAAGTTTTTGACATTCACCAACCTTATTCACAATATTCTTTTCGTAGTTTCTTTGTTCCTTCTTTCTTATCCTATCATACTTATTTCATACTCTCTTATGTCTTGCAAATGCTGGCTAGCTGAGATGCTGTCTACACCTGGAAGTTCCTTTACTTTCATACATCTTTTATTAAGCAATTTCTTCCTCTTTCTTACTGTTCCTTACGTACTTGAGGCTTGAGGTAACAATTCTCCTTCACTGTGAAATTCACATAACCTTTCACCACAGAGCCCTGGTTCCAGGTTACTGAACTCCATTTCCCAATTTATGTTTACACAGAAATTATAAAGGAATCGGAAAAAGAAATCAGTCAGAAATTCAGGGTTATAGCTAAATAAGATAAAATTGATAGGTGTTATATCTTCACGATGGTTGAAAAGTTTTACAGATGCAGATGCAATGGAAATTCTGACAAACGATGAAAGCACAGAAGTAACAATGGAAATTTAAGTTTGAGGATGGATGCCGTTTTAATAGGGAAGATACTGGGTTTCTGGATAAATCAGGAGAGCTACAGGATGTCATATGGGGATTTAGTGTATGAAAACCAATCTGGTATCAAATGAGTATAGAGAGAAGGGATATAAAATATGGTCAAATGGTGAGAAGATGGAGATCTTTCACAACTTTAAACCAACTGAAGATATTTTGAATAGGTTGAAGAATGGATATGAACATATCACTGAGTGCTCCAAGGAAAATCATGATGGACAAGAAATGTCAGCCAAACATGTAGTAAGAGCTAATTACAGAGCATATTTCTATCAACTATGATTAATAAGTTATGATATAACACAATGACAGGATGACTAAACAGCAAAAACATATGAGATTTGGAATGAAGAAAGGAGAGTGGAAAGAGTGAAATATAAAATGAAGAATGAAATTTTCAATTTTCAAAGTGAATATTCAGAAGAGAAGGATGTGTAAAGAATGACTCAGAGTGCATAATAAAGTATGCATTAAAGAGAAAAGAAGTAAAGCTAAGGAGAGACCAAGAGAGAGGATGAAGCAGGGATGTGACAAAATACACTGCTAAAAGGAGGGTCAATGTAAGGGCATGAACAAAATGATATTTTTAAACATCTCTGTGCACAATGAAAAAATCAGATACAAATGTGATGTAGTTTCTTCCATAAGTTAAAGTTCACTGGGGATCCCTCCCCACCTTCTTAAATAATCCCACTAAAAACACTATAAAAGTCGCGTACTCCTCCATATTTCTCATCTTATTCTTCATTTTCCCAGGCAACTCATGTATATTTTTTAAGAGGTCACTGTACATGCATACATGCACAACCTTCAGGTAACTGACCATGCACACATAATGATGGCAGTACATTTTCTGTGCCTTATTAAGAACGAAAATGATCTCAACAGGCCACCAGTAGTATAACAAGTTGCTGGGCATTCAAAAAGAGGTGGGAAAAGTTAAAATATCAATTGCTGTTGGCCATCGTTTTGTAACATAACATCAACTGATGTTCATAGTTGTTTAAGGTTTAAATAGGCAAACTAGTCCAAGGAGCAACAGGTGAGTGACGTTCAAGACAATATAAGGAGTTAGATGAGTCTCTGAAACTGTCATAAGGTATACGTGTGCTTGCTTGGCTCTCAGAAAGCAAATACTACATGCTTGCACTAAAAATTTATGTGTATGAAAAGAACGAGGAGAAAAAGCAAGAGTACTGAAGCAAAAAGAAAAAACAGCAACGTCAAGGAAAAATATATGGATTTGTATGTAGCATTTATGGATCTGGAGAAGGCATATAATAGAGTTGATAGAGGTGCTCTGTGGAAGGTATTAAGAATATATGGTGCGGGAGGTAAGTTGTTAGAAGCAGTGAAAAGTTTTTATCGAGGATGTAAGGCATGTATGTGTACGTGTAGGAAGAGAGGAAAGTGACTGGTTCTCAGTGAATGTTCATTTGGGGCAGGGATGTGTGATGTCTCCATGGTTATTTAATTTGTTTATGGATGGGGTTGTTAGGGAGGTGAATGCAAGAGTTTTGGAAAGAGGGGCAAGTATGCAGTCTGTTGTGGATGAGAGAGCTTGGGAAGTGAGTCAGTTGTTGTTCGCTGATGATACAGCGCTGGTAGCTGATTCGGGTGAGAAACTGCAGAAGCTGGTGAATGAGTTTGGTAAAGTGTGTGAAAGAAGAAAGCTGAGAGGAAATGTGAACAAGAGTAAGGTTGTTAGGTACAGTAGGGTTGAGGGACAAGTTAATTGGGAGGCAAGTTTGAATGAAGACAAACTGGAGGAAGTGAAGTGTTTTAGATATCTGGGAGTGGATTTGGCAGTGGATGGAACCATGGAAGTGGAAAGGAATCATAGGGTGGGGGAGGGAGCGAAAGTTCTGGGAGCATTGAAAAATGTGTGGAAGTCGAGAACGTTATCTTGGAAAGCAAAAATGGGTATGTTTGAAGGAACAGTAGTTTCAACAATGTTATATGGTTGCGTGGCATGGGCTATAGATAGAATTGTGCGGAGGAGGGTGGATGTGCTGGAAATGAGATGTTTGAGGGCAATATTTGGTGTGAGGTGGTTTGATCGAGTAAGTAATGAAAGGGTAAGAGAGAAGTGTGGTAATAAAAAAGTGTGCTTGAGAGAGCAGAAGAGGGTGTTTTGAAATGTTTTGGTCACATGGAGAGAATGAGTGAGGGAAGATTGACAAAGAGGATATATGTGTCAGAGGTGGAGGGAACAAGAAGTGGGAGACCAAATTGGAGGTGGAAAGATGGAGCGAAAAAGATCTTGAGTGATCGGGGTTTGAACATGCAGGAGGGTGAAAGGCGTGCAAGAAATAGAGTGAATTGGAACAATGTGGTATACCGGGGTCGAAGTGCTGTCAATGGATTGAACCAGAGCATGTGAAGCGTCTGGGGTACACCATGGAAAGTTTTGTGGGGCCTGGATGTGGAAAGGGAGCTGTGGTTTCAGTGCATTATACATGACAGCTAGAGACTGAGTGAGAACGAATGTGGCCTTTGTTGTCTTTTCCTAGCGCTACCTCGCGCACATGTGGGGGGAGGAGGCTGTCATTTCATGTGTGGCGGGTTGGCGACGGGAATGAATAAGGGCAGACAGTATGAATTATGTACATGTGTATATATGTATATGTCTGAGTGTGTATATACATATGTATACGTAGAGATGTACAGGTATGTATACATGCGTGTGTCGACACGTATGTAAATACATGTGTATGTGGGTGGGTGGGTTGCGCCATTCTTTCGTCTGTTTCCTTGCGCTACCTCGCTAACGTGGGAGACAGCGACAAAGTATAATAAAAAAAAATTAAGGTAAAATTCGAATGAAGTGGTTAGAAAAATAGTATATATATAATACCATGCATAAGTTAAATAACCATGTACCCAGTCTAAGATAATGTTTCATTCATTAGTACTACAATACTGTAACTTCCACCAAAGAACACTAGTAATATCATAATTACATAAAGTTACGGGACTACATGAAATTCATAAAGTGCCACTTGTTGAAAAAAAAGATCAACACAAAATCAGATACTGTACTTACAGTACAAGCCCATTTCAAAACTCCTGGAGTGCTTTACTTGTGATTAAGTAACAAACAGGATCCCAGTAGATGTATAATGATGTCTGCTCTCTCGATTTGCTTTTCCTTCCATAGATTTTGTTCCAAAAGTTTTAGATGTCTTGTAACAAAATTTCTATTCTTTTACTGTAAATTATAGATTCCACAAATTTAGGAGGGCCTCATATTCTTATTCGCTCACAGTATAGGAGGTTGCTTGAGCAGGATAATTCACAGTTCATTTTATATATATATATGTATATATAAAGTTTACATATGCAGGAAGTCACTTTTGGGTGCCAATCATCCCTTGAATTCTCTGAAAGTATAGAGAGAAAATTAGATATATTTTCAACTATAAAGAAATAATGATAAAAAAATCAACACCATTCACATACACATTTCAAAACACTGGGCCCCAAAAGGGTAAAAATCTTTCCTCTACAACATAAATAATTATTTACCAATAGGTAATTACACACACACACACACACACACACACACACACACACACATAAAAAAAAAAAAAGTCATCTTCAGTGAGGTTACATCTTCAGAGTACCATTTTGTTGAAGAACTTCTCACTCCAAAAGTCCATCATTTCCCTGCTTCTGATTGTAGCGCAGCCTTTGACCTGCAGAAGCCCCCAGAGGAGGGGTCCTCGAATAACGATAGAATAACAAAAATAGGAATGATAATATATACTGTATGTGCATACACAACTAGATCTTCCCCCAAGCCATTTCATAAACAATCACCAATCTCTAAGCAGAAATAAAATTCTTATCCCTGCCTTACACCTCAGCAACCTCAACTCAAGAGATCACCCCTAACTCCAAAAAAAATGCACACAAAGGAATGACCCACAAAGAAATAAACAACCACCCTCCCAAACGACATACACTCATATGAGACCACACTCCCCAATTATACATGAGACACTCTCATGTCTAACACTCAGACATCAACCATCCCTAAAACACTACAGTGTCAACATATTCTGAGACCTTCATGTCCATGATGCAACTATCACAATGAGACCATTGAAAACTTGCTACTCAATTGCCTTGCACTTTCCCCACACATAGGTGCTCAATATCCCTATGCTTTATGACCAACAGTTCCATCTGCTGGAGATGACCTGCTTCCTAAGCACCACAGGAACCATGTAAAGATATGAGACTCATAAGTCAGGAAGAAAGTACTATATAATGTAAGTATGCATAGCACTAGTATATGTTCTGCATGTACATTATTCATCCATCGTTAACTTTCTCAGGATCCCTTTTCCAGGAGCTCCTGAAGCTCAAAGGAAGCATTACTTTCAGTAATAGTGAAATGATGTATTCCTTTGGAATAAGTTCTTCGACAACATTTAACTCTCTTTCATCAACAGACATTGATACAGTCTCATCGAAGATAACTTTTCAGTTACAATGTAACCACAGGCAGATGGAGTCTGCTTACACCCACACACACACACACACACACACACACACACATATATTATTTTCTTTCACACTTGCTTTCTATTTCCTGCATTTGAGGCAGTGCTGGGAACAAATGAAGAAAAGGCCTCAATTACTTACATCCATTCACAGGCTGTCATGTGTAACAACAGGCCCTTATTCACAACCAGACTCAGATTTTTCCATGGTTTCCCTCCCGGCTGTTTCATACTCCCTGGTTCAGTCTGTAGACAGCACGTCGCCCCCTGTATACCAGATCGCTACAATTTACCCTTATAGACAAGGGCATGCCAACCATGGAACATTTCATAATCTTTATCCCACGATACTACAGGTGATAGTGGGGAGGCATATGATTACAATATCAAGGAAAATGTGAGGGTAATAGGGAAACACTTTAATAGTGACTACAACCTATGGAAACCTCATTCTAATTATGAAAACCTCACCAAATGTATCCTATTTAAAACTGACCTCATTTTCGATAGTTTGAAAAGCACAGTTACTGGAAGGTATGTTTACAGAGTTAGCTCGGTTTGATATGTGTGTACTTACTCCCACCGTATGCTAGATGTGTTGGAAGGAAGATGACACCACTGCCATCGATATCTATTGAAAATATAAAGATTCAAAGTAAAATTCGGTTCGAGGGCGAGGTGAGATCATCGTTATGGCTCCCGTAGACTTTTAATATTTTCAAGTAGTTCAGCTCGAGGTTTTCTTTATCATAACCAATCACTAATCTCATAATTTGCAAAAGTAATGACTCTACGAGACACGTTCCTCCAGTGTTTCATTTCTATTACGTGGGAGGAGTCCACAGATACGAGTTTCTTACAAATCCACATGTTATTTCAGTGGTACCTCTAAACTGCGTACAGTTTTCTTCTGTCCACATGAATCAGATTCGTAGTGTCCTTAAACTACAAATTTATCATGTAAAGAATTACCTAATGCGCTTTCTTTACAATTTCTGGCGCTAAATTCTCTCAACTCAGAAGAAGAATACAATGTTAACTTTCTTACCGTGTGCACAAGTCAGCCAATATTTGTTTACTAAGTGGCAGTTCCAAAACGAGACGGAGCGTTCTTGTAAACGTTCTTTTAAAATAATCAATGACGACTTTCGTTTACTGCATTCATCAATCAGCTAATTACTATGGTCCATTTAGTTCTAATCATACATAAAAACTTTTAATTAAAAAAATGCTTTCAATTTCAATCTTTCTTAGTTTAGAAATTTTTCCTACGTAATCATGAAAGATATGTCGAAGTCGCCATTAGAATCCGGATATAAAGATGGCTGATTACATCTTTCTGATTACCAGTTGGTCAAGGGGCGTAAGCTGTGAATATGTATATCGTCATAGAATCACCTTCAACACCTGATAAGGGTATTAATGACTTTTCGACTGGCAGTCATATACTGACGATAACTACAATTTAATGACCCGGAGGACCAAATAACTAGTATTCTTCATTGAATTTTCAACGACCAAAGGAGAGAAGCTATCATAGACCACGTGGTCTCTTTAATTGCCATTAATGCAGTATTACTGATATATCCTATAATTAACAATTATATATATCCTATAATTAGCAATTCCCAGTATGGAGGGTTTAGGTAACGAGTACTCATTGTTGTGCACAAGAGTGGGGATTAAATACATTAGGTGCAGTGGTCCCTTTTCTACAAATCTGTTTAGACTAAATATATTGGTACAGTGGTCCCTTTTCTACAAATCTGTTTAGACTTACTTTTACAGAACTGCAGAATGCAGTACGTTGTGAAAGCTTTTGCTCCAGTGAGCCCACCCTCTTTATACAAGTTACCGACGCCCCTGATAAATCATTTCCATGAATATCAAGAGTAATTTGAGGACATTAATGATCATATTACGCTTCTGGAGACGCAGCAATATGGCTTAAGCCTCACCTACAACCTTACTGTCCGACATTATGCATTTGGGTAAATAGGCAACGCAAATTCATTCTTTCATTAGCCAAATTCATACAATAGCACCGAAGGGACGTTAACGGAGACAATACAAACCTTTTTAGTGCACTTTTGGTCCACCAATTTTCGCTTTTGGACATGCCTATATGGCCGATGAAATCAAATGCCTGATATCGTCTTTTTTACAGTTTTAGAGGAGAGAGCGGGTGGAAGAATGAAAGAATGGGAGGAGACGGGGAGACTGTACCCCTACAACTTTGAGCTATATAATACACATTAAATGATCGCTATGAATGAGTGATATTTTCTTTTATAGTTACCCCCAAATCATTTTCTATGAAAGACCTTAAGGACCATTTTCTATATGAGACCTGTTGCTCTCCAGTTCTAAAGGCTCTTTGCAGCACATTTCCAGGAGGAGGGAAATGTAGACTCCTTTAGAGCGACAAGTTCTCTGTAAACCCCAACACTGTGCTCTCAGTCATACAGCCTGGCGAAAGGGAAGTTTCCACTTGCAGGAATGTTCCACAATGCCATCAAAACACCACATCTCAATCATCAATTCATCACATGCCAGCCAGAGAGAGCTTAGCACATTTGTATTTTATGTAATCCAATATTTACCCATATATATACTTCTCAAAAACAAATTTGTCACTCGATGATACAATGTAATCGTTTGTTCAACACATTTCCAAGACATCAACGCTGGGACATCACTCCTCATCCAATCAACGTACAACTGGCAGGGGAATGTTCACTGAGCAGATCACTCATTATAACTGGCATGGGAGTGAAACTTCCATTTTACATCCAGTTATACTGCACTGATAGTTATGCTCTGTAGTCAGTTATATTGTAAAACCCATTAGATTGTACAGCCAGTTACATTGTACAGTTAGTTATATTGTACGATTATACTGTACAGCCACTTACATTGTACGGCAGTTATACTGTACAATCAGTTATACTATGTACAACCAGTTTTATTGTACAGCCAGTTATAATGTACAGCAGTAATACTATACAATCAGTTATATCATACAATGTACAGCCAGTTATATTATACAAAGTACTGCAAGTTATATTGTACAGTAAGTTATATTGTACAGTTACCCTGCACATCCAGTCATATTGTACAGCCAGTTATACTGTAAAGCCAATTATACTGTACAGTTATACTATACAACCAGTTACATTGTACTGGAACGCACACACACACAAACACAATTACACACATACGCACGTACACACAAAACATACACAATCACACACTCTCTCTCTCTCTCTCTCTCTCTCTCTCTCTCTCTCTTCATCAGTAAGGCTGGAAAACAGGCTCAGTTGCGCTGAAAAGTCGCCCAAACTTACAAAAGCCATTAGTGGAGTAGACCACATTAAGTAATGATGACCCTCCTTACAGGAAGAGGGGTAGGTGGGTAAATGGCCCTGGGAGGTCATTATACCCCCCACCCCCCTTTCAGTCTATCACATGAGGTACCCCTTATCTATCTCCCCTGGGCAGACTTAGAGGAAAAAAAAAAGTACGGAATATATATACAAAAAAAAAAATGAATGTTTTTCTTTGATTCATTTAGTCATAATCGTGCACTATGTTGTTTTCATTCTCAAATTCGTCATAATCATTCACGACACATGTATTTCGTCTCTCAATCGCTTCCATCGCATTTTTCAGTCACATCTACATACATCAGTCCTTGATACAGGGACGTGGGTTCGAACCCCTTCATCCACCCTGGACTCACCCACTCTGGCCAGAGGGCCAAGAACACCACTCACCCACCCTGGCCAGAGGGCCAAGAGTAACCACTCACCTAGCCTGGCAGGAGGGCCAAGAGTAACCACTCACCCAGCCTGGCCAGAAGGCCAAGAGCACCACTCACCACCCTTGCCAGAGGGCCAAGAGTAACCACTCACCCAGACTGGCCAGAGGGCCAAGAGTAACCACTCACCCAGCCTGGCCAGAGGGCCAAGAGTAACCACTCACCCAGCCTGGCCAGAGGGCCAAGAGTAACCACTCACCCACTCTGGCTGGAGGGCCAAGAGCACCACTCACCACCCTTGCCAGAGGGCCAAGAGTAACCACTCACCCAGCCTGGCCAGAGGGCCAAGAGTAATCACTCACCCACTCTGGCCGGAGGGCCAAGAGAACCACTCACCCACCCTGGCCAGAGGGCCAAGAGTAACCACTCACCCACCTTGGCCAGAGGGCCAAGAGTAACCACTCACCCAGCCTGGCCAGAGGGCCAAGAGTAATCACTCACCCACTCTGGCCGGAGGGCCAAGAGTAACCACTCACCACCCTTGCCAGAGGGCCAAGAGTAACCACTCACCCACCCTGGCCAGGGAGCCAAGAACACCACTCACCCAGCCTGGCCGGAGGGTCAAGAGTTACCACTCACCCACCCTGGCCAGAGGGCCAAGAGTAACCACTCACTCAGCCTGGCCAGAGGGCCAAGAGTAACCACTCACCCACTCTGGCTGGAGGGCCAAGAGCACCACTCACCCACCCTAGCCAGAGGGCCAAGAGTAACCACTCACCTAGTCTGGCAGGAGGGCCAAGAGTAACCACTCACCCAGCCTGGCCAGAGGGCCAAGAGTAACCACTCACCCAGCCTGGCCAGAAGGCCAAGAGTAACCACTCACCCAGCCTGGCCAGAAGGCCAAGAGCACCACTCACCATCCTTGCCAGAGGGCCAAGAGCACCACTCACCCACCCTGGCCAGAGGGCCAAGAGTAACCATTCACCTAGCCTGGCAGGAGGGCCAAGAGTAACCACTCACCCAGCCTGGCCAGAAGGCCAAGAGCACCACTCAACTCACCACCCTTGCCAGAGGGCCAAGAGTAACCACTCATCCAGCCTGGCCAGAGGGCCAAGAGTAACCACTCACCTAGCCTGGCCAGAAGGCCAAGAGTTACCACTCACCCACCCTAGCCAGAGGGCCAAGAGCACCACTCAGCACCCTTGCCAGAGGGCCAAGTGTAACCACTCATCCAGCCTGGCCAGAGGGCCAAGAGTAACCACTCATCCACCCTGGCCGGAGGGCCAAGAGCACCACTCACCAACTTGGAAAGGGGGCCAAGAGTAACCACTCACCCACCCTGGCCAGGGGGCCAAGAGTAACCACTCACCCACCCTGGCCAGGGGGCCAAGAGTAACCACTCACCCACCCTGGCCAAGAGGGCCAAGAGTAATCCCTCACCTAGCCTGGCCAGAGGGCCAAGAGTAACCACTTACCCACCCTGGCCAGAGGGCCAAGAGTAACCACTCACCCAGCCTGGCCAGAGGGCCAAGAGTAACCACTCACCCAGCCTGGCCGGAGGGCCAAGAGTAACCACTCACCCAGCCTGGCCGGAGGGCCAAGAACACCACTCACCACCCTTGCCAGAGGGCCAAGAGTAACCACTCACCCAGCTTGGCCAGAGGGCCAAGAGTAACCACTCACCCAGCCTGGCCAGAGGGCCAAGAGTTACCACTCACCCACCCTGGCCAGAGGGCCAAGAGTAACCACTCACCCACTCTGGCCGGAGGGCCAAGAGCACCACTCATCACCTTTGCCAGAGGGCCAAGAGTATCCACTCACCCAGCCCTGGCCAGAGGGCCAAGAGTAACCACTCACCCACTCTGGCCAGAGGGCCAAGAGTAACCACTCGCCCACCCTGGCAGGAAGGTCAAGAGTTACCACTCACTCAGCCTGGCCGGAGGGCCAAGAGCACCACTCACCACCCTGGCCAGGGGGCCAAGAGTAACCACTCACCCACCCTGGCCAGGGGGCCAAGAGTAACCACTCACCCACCCTGGCCAGAGGGCCAAGAGTAACCACTCACCCACCCTGGCCAGAGGGCCAAGAGTTACCACTCACCCACTCTGGCCAGAGGGCCAAGAGCACCACTCACCCACTCTGGCCGGAAGGCCAAGAGTTACCACTCATTCACTATGGCCAGAGGGCCAAGAGCATCACTCACCCACCCTGGCCAGAGGGCCAAGAGTAACCACTCACCCACCCTGGTCATAAATGCTTGCTATCGATCCAATAGATATGTCTTTTGCCCACTTGAAACCCGAGGATGAAAGAATAACCTCGAGTCACTGGAGCGTGGCGGATCCACCTTGTTTACCCTCTTCAGTGTTGAGCCAATATCTCTCCTTGAAAGGTGTCAGACGCCGGGGGTTGAGTGAGGTTAGGGCCGGCTGGCCGTGGGGGTTGGGGGTGGTTTGGAGTGCTGAGGTTGAGATGGTGTGTCGGCCAGAGAGATGGGGTTTATGGTCGAGGCGGACCTTCAAATATGAGATCCGTTTATGAAGGTGGCGAAGGTGACATCTAGGTCTCCCTGGGTGTCGAAGCCCCGGGCCAAGATATGAGAGGAAATCAGTTCGCTCTCACTCGAGGACGAATGCCACTACCAGGACAGTTGGTGTGTGTGTGTGTGTGTGTGTGTGTGTGTGTGTGTGTGTGTGTGTGTGTGTGTGTGTGAGAGAGTCCCTCTCTTCACGCTACCCTCACGCTTACACTCACATCGTGTTATACTCTGAAAATGTTTGAAAATGTTTCCTATCTTTTGTGCACGGTTTCATTTGTGTTGCCTTTGAGATGGATTGCTCTTTGGACCCTTTTCCTTGGCCTCAGCTGGTGTTGGGGGAGGGGGGGGGTGTCTGTCGGGTGTAGTCGCGGGGGGATTGTGTCTCGCCTCTCTTAGTGGCCCCCCCACTGCAAGGCTGAGAGAGGGACCTGGTGACGATTGTGTCTCGCCTCTCTCAGTGCCCCCCACTGCAAGGCTGAGAGAGAGACTTGGTGATGATTGTGTCTCGCCTCTCTCAGTGCCCCCCACTGCAAGGCTGAGGAATGACATCATGTCTCATCCATCCTAAGAACACCTTGTGGAGTCAGAAGCTGAGGACGTCCTCAGGACCCACTCCCAGCCTCGTCCTCAGCGCGAAGAGGGTCGCATAAGCTTAAATCTGAGGACGAACACAATGGCGAAAGAAACACTAAAACAATATCTCTCTCGGAGAGCCATCGTCATGATTGAACACACCAACAAAAAACGAGACGAAGAGACTTGTTATATAGCCTAAGTTCTTTGACCCCTAACTTTATAAATTCCTTTTAAAATCCTAACTGAAAAATTCTGACGTTGTGTGTAACGGACTGGGCCATGATAGACTGGACTGGTGACCGGTTTAAGTAAGGGACTGAGGCAAGATAGACTGGACTGGTGACTGGTTTAAGTAAGGAACTGGTGCAAGATGAGGCAAAGTGCCAAATTGAAGTTTTACTTTAAAGCCCCATTGGTGGCGCCAAAGGCCGTCAGAGGGGCGGGGCGGCAACCAGAGGCAAAGTGCAAAATTGAAGGATTTCTTGAAAGCCCCTTTGGCGGAGGCAAAGGCCATTAGAGATTCGTAGCGGCAGCCAGAGACAAAGAACCGAATTCAAGGTTTAATCTAAAGCCCCTTTGGCGGCGCCAAAGGCCATTATAGTGGCTTTGTGGCATCCAGAACCAAAGAAGCAAATTGAAGGTTGAATTTAACGCCACTTTAGCGACACCAAAGGCCATTGTTAGGGAGTGGCGATATCCAGAGGCAAAGTGCCTAATTGAAGGTTTAATCTAAAGCCCCTTTGGCGGTGCCAAAGGTCATGAAAGAGTCGTGAAGGCATCCAGAACCAAAGCGGAAAATTAGAGGTTTGAAATAAGCCCCTTTGGCGGCGCCAAAGCCATTACAGTGGCGTGGCGGCATCCAGAACCAAAGTGGGAAATGGAAAGTTTAATATTAAGCCCCTTTGAAGGTGCCAAAGGCCAATAGTGGTGTGGCGGCATCCAGAACCAAAGAGGAAAATTGAAGGTTTAATCTAAAGCACCTTTGGCGGCGACAAATCCCATTAGAGTGGCGTGGTGGCATCCAGAACCAAAGAGGAAAATTGAAGGTTTAAATAAAAGCCCCTTTAGCGGCGCCAAAGGCCATGAAATAGGCAGGCGTAAAGCCATCCAGAACCAAAGAGAAAAATTGAAGGTTTAAATTAAAGCCCGTTTGGCGGCGCCAAAGTCCATTAGAGTGGCGTGGTGGCATCCAGAACCAAAGAGGCAAATTTAAGGGTTTAATTCAAAGCCCCTTTGGCAGAGCCAAAGGCAGTTATAATAGCGTAGCGGCTTCCAGAGGAATAGATTAGTGTGAACTGTAAAATGACCAAATCTTCGTACAGTTCTGTGCTCACATCAAACCATTTTAAATGTGTCAATTAGGAGACCTATCTTGGAACAGGAAGGGTAACATCAGATGTCAAACAAATATAGATACAACGTGTAAAAGTTGACGTGTAAAAGTTGGAATCCAAGAGGCGTGTTAATACTCTCAGGTCTGAGGCCGTGTGACTCCCACCCGCTCAGGGTTTCGGGGTCTCCCACTTTGCTACTAACAAACACATTTACATCTTTTCTGATAATAGACGATCTATCTCAGGTAATACTATTTCATCATCAAAATGATCCCGAAAACCTTATCTAGAGTTTCTTTTAAATAAACGTACATGAAAAAATAAATATCTCGATACGTAATCACGTGATGAAAGTATATTCCTAACGTTCAAATGCAAAGATGTACAGCTTGTACGTAATATATAGATAACATAATTATTCACTAATATCGTCTATAAATTTCACCAGAAGTAAAGCATGATAAGGATTTGACGATAAATCATACGGGAACAACTCCACCCACTTTGCGTCCTGCGTTTCGTTCACTGATTCACCGCTAGCGTCAAAAAAAAAAAAAAAAAAAACCTATGATTTTAACGAAAACATGCTTACCTCGTCAAGGTCATGCAATATCCTCAGTACGACTTTATCCAAATGTATAGCAGTTTAATACTTTGACTTCCATTTGGCTGCCTCTTGTGACGAACGCTTGTGTGTGTGTGTGATCTTCATGGCATCGACAACTGAATGTTTACACTCTCTGAATGTCTGTACACCACATGAAGACGCTTTAGGATCATTAGCCATTGTTCTTATATCCACTGATAAGTCAACAGTTCTCACACCGTAACACTGTCTAAAAAATAAAAAAGGTATAAAACCATGATACAAACACGGACATACACTGGATACATCCTTACGCCACCAGTGGTCCGGGATAACTGACATAAACATCTGACGTCACATATATGAACCAGGGAGAATGTGTTTAAGAAGGGTAACTACCCTAGATTACCAATGGTTTCAAGACGTCAAATATTGTCACCACTAACGCCATTTTATGGATAAGCTCATAACTTATAAAGGAGAACGTGTAGAGAACGGTTAGGGTAACCTGAACCTTTTCATAAGTGACACATTAGGTATAATGTGCTTAATAGTAAAGCGATCTTATCCTGATAATGAAGTGCTTTGATTTTGATCATTGTATTAATATATATATATATATTTTTTCCGCTGTCTCCCGCGTTTGCGAGGTAGCACAAGGAAACAGACGAAAGAAATGGCCCAACCCACCCCCATACACATGTATATACATACGTCCACACACGCAAATATACATACCTACACAGCTTTCCATGGTTTACCCCAGACGCTTCAGATGCCCTGATTCAATCCACTGACAGCACGTCAACCCCGGTATACCACATCGATCCAATTCACTCTATTCCTTGCCCTCCTTTCACCCTCCTGCATGTTCAGGCCCCGATCACACAAAATCTTTTTCACTCCATCTTTCCACCTCCAATTTGGTCTCCCACTTCTCCTCGTTCCCTCCACCTCCGACACATATATCCTCTTGGTCAATCTTTCCTCACTCATTCTCTCCATGTGCCCAAACCATTTCAAAACATCCTCTTCTGCTCTCTCAACCACGCACTTTTTATTTCCACACATCTCTCTTACTTTTACGTTACTTACTCGATCAAACCACCCCACACCACACATTGTCCTCAAACATCTCATTTCCAGCACATCCATCCTCCTGCGCACAACTCTATCCATAGCCCACGCCTCGCAACCATACAACATTGTTGGAACCACTATTCCTTCAAACATACCCATTTTTGCTTTCCGAGATAATGTTCTCGACTTCCACACATTCTTCAAGGCTCCCAGGATTTTCGCCACCTCCCCCACCCTATGATCCACTTCCGCTGCCAGATCCACTCCCAGATATCTAAAACACTTTACTTCCTCCAGTTTTTCTCCATTCAAACTTACCTCCCAATTGACTTGACCCTCAACCCTACTGTACCTAATAACCTTGCTCTTATTCACATTTACTCTTAACTTTCTTCTTTCACACACTTTACCAAACTCAGTCACCAGCTTCTGCAGTTTCTCACATGAATCAGCCACCAGCGCTGTATCATCAGCGAACAACAACTGACTCACTTCCCAAGCTCTCTCATCCCCAACAGACTTCATACTTGCCCCTCTTTCCAAAACTCTTGCATTCACCTCCCTAACAACCCCATCCATAAACAAATTAAACAACCATGGAGACATCACACACCCTTGCCGCAAACCTACATATATATATATATATATATATATATATATATATATATATATATATATATATATATATATATATATATATATACACGATCTTTTATGGTGTTATCATGACCATTAACACCACCTTTTGGAATCTTTCAAATTTCGGTGGACTTACCATTTCTTCTTTGCCGAAACTATCAAAACAAAATGTCATCAGAGGAGATGTCAGACACAGAACAGGTGATTATTGTGACGCTATCTGATCGCTGAGGTACAGTACCGTAACACACTTTCGTGATAGACTGGCATCACACTAGTCTGGGAGAGTAGTATTTCTCAAACAGATCTTCCTTGATTGGACGGATATGCCCGCCGTATGATCACAGGGCCATCCTCTAGAGACGCAGATAACACATATGAAAGCCAACGATACAAAATAAACCAGAAATGAGCTTATGCACAATACTTCGTACGTATGTTTCGTTCGTGTGATAACCCTGTGAGGGTTTAGCTACCTTGGGGCTCCAGGCACTATATTAAAACCATCAGTTCCTTACACTTGAAAATAAGCATGAAATTATAACACTGTATACACAAATCTTAAAGAATCTGCTCACGGAGTCGATAGCATGCTGGGTTAACATTCAGTAATGCTCATGTGGAATCTATGTTCTAAATATTTTATACCTCGATCCCATCCAGCATTTGACGCCATAATAGTCACATGAATATTCAAAGCAACTCATCTATTGGGCAAAAGCATATCCAGTTGTGAAGTGTCTAGTTTACGAAGGGTCTTCTCATCATATGACTTGCCCTTTGTGCACGGAACATAATGAAGGAATTCATCAGGAAAGCAGTCCTCCAGGTCCTCTGGATATGCCTGTTGCAACCTTGCAGCCATTTCACGTAATTTAGCGGTATTATTTCCATCAATAATGTTCACGTCAGTCAGTTCACCGACACTGGTATTGACAGCTTCATACAAAGCCTTTTCCTGGGTCCAAGTCTACAGTCGATGGTGTAAAAGACACTGATATGAAATTGGCCTCTTGCTGACTGTGGTCGAGTCGTGAATATATTTTCCTTAATGCACCTTATCTTCCACTAACAACTCACCTTCCGGTTCGTAGCCGCAACAGTGAGAACGAATCTCTCTTATGCAAGCAATGTCATACACTTTGGTACAGGTCATGAGTGTACAATCCTTCGCTTGCAACAGCTTCCTGTCATCAGTGGCGTATTAAAGACTGTAGGACCCTGAGGCCAGAATATTCTTGCTCACCTTCCACTCACCTTCCTTGGGTTCTTTGAAGGATATAATGAGACTATGTCTAATGTACACAGTATTTATTTCTAAATGTAACTACACAAGCTTGGAACATTTCCAAATACCTGGTATGTTTAACAATCATGAAATCATAAAGGAATGATAATCAAAGGAAAGTAGGATCATCTCATTTTCAGAGCCGCCCAGGATATTAGGCTCTTGGATAATCTACAGAAAATCAAATTCTCTTACAGAGACGAGTACATCCTGACTTACTGATTTACCTGTTTATTTACCTAGAAATAAATACTGATATTTATCTAAAGTACAATCACCACAGTGTATTATGACAATATTTCTCCCAACAGTAGAATGGTGTGCTTTATATCAAACTAAAGTGAACTGAACAAAGTGGCCTTCACTTAGAGTGACAGTCGGAGTGGTCAAGGGGAATCACTGTCTGTGTTGTGGTTAATCCACTCATGCTTGTGTACTGACCAGCCTATCCTCACCTGTGTAGAGGATGACCCACTACTCTCTGTATACTGACCAGCCCACCTTAACCAGTGTATAGGGGAACAAACCCATGTTAGTGTACTAGCCAAGTTCCTCATCTCTGTGGCTTGGTCTGCCCACCCACCATTCATCACAGCTTCTTAACTTACAGTGGTACTCCAGTGCCTTTCTGTGTCTGCCATTATGATATCCTACACACCAACCTTAGTTAAATTTTCATGGTCATACTGATTCTATTAAAACCTTCTTAAGCATATACATAGTTGACTTAAACATTAAAATATAGAACACTAGAATAATCAAGTATAACTACTGTACGCCTAATTCTATAAGATTAGACTGCAAAATGTGCTGTAGTTGATTCACATATATTTTCTCAAGATTATAATCTGCAGTTGTTTATTATACTGACTGCTGAAAGTTGTAACTCGTGCCGGAATGTCCTAACAGTATGGAAATCCTGACTTCAAACAAAAGGACCAGGACACTGTAACACACGTGTGGACCGACATACGAGTGTTTTGTGCTGATTGATAATTGATTATAACTAAGTCCAGGATATGTGACCTACCACCAGAGTCCTATATTTCCAGGTGGTCAGTAGAGGAAAATGTTTGATACGCCAAGCATAAAAGCAGTGGTGTGTAAGCAGTGAATAGTGCTTGGTATATGAGAGTAATAGTGCCTTAAATATCGGAGAAGTGCGAATGTCTTAACAGGATAATGCTCGAGTTAGCTGGGGTACTGGGAGGGGCCAATACACTACCATCCGAGCCCTCCCTCTCACCGGTGGCAGTCACATATTAAAATATAGTCAGAGTAGTACGCCTTCAATTTGCAGGGGGGTCATGGGAGGGGCCATTACTCTACTACCTAAGCCCTCCCTCTCGCTGGTGGCAGAGGTAAGAGCACTGGTACCTGAGCAACCCCACCAGTGATGGACAGCTGACGATGAGAGGAATATGACCTAAACACTTTTAATAGTGTGAGGATCCTATCAGCACTGGTGCTGGCTGGTACAGTATTGCCTGCCTTCTACGGTAAGAGCAGCGATGCCTAAGCAACACTACCAGTGTCTGGCTCTTAGCATCAATACAACTATGCCATAGCAGCTCCAGCAGTGCCTGGCTCTTAGTGGCGAGAGCAGCGGTGCCTGAGAAGCT
This sequence comes from Panulirus ornatus, assembly GCF_036320965.1. Classification (NCBI taxonomy): domain Eukaryota; kingdom Metazoa; phylum Arthropoda; class Malacostraca; order Decapoda; family Palinuridae; genus Panulirus; species Panulirus ornatus. Next base: position 9,002,337 of record NC_092287.1, read on the forward strand.
CCAGCAGTGCCTGGCTCTTAGCGGTGAGAGCAGCGGTGCCTGAGCAGCTCCAGCAGTGCCTGGCTCTTAGTGGCGAGAGCAGCAGTGCCTGAGCAGCTCCAGCAGTGCCTGGCTCTTAGCGGCGAGAACAGCAGTGTCTGGGCAGTTCCAGCAGGAACATAGCGATGTTGGCGGCCCAGGCGAGGATGAGGATGGTGTGCTCCTTTGTCGTGCAAAATTCGCCTGCCGCTAAACGGGGAGACGTCTTAAGACCATCACGTTCGCTGGAGGGGGTTTGCCTCTGTCGCTCAAGTTCTCTCTGCCAACAATGAAACATAACCTAAATTGAAAAATTCAATTTCAATTATCATATTTAGATAGTAATAAGCCTAATTTCATAGCTTTTACATGATATACATATCTTTAATATGAAAATGTAGTTACAATAATGATTACTATATTTCTAGATATATTGCCTACTTCATTGTCATCAAAACTTAGCCAAACCCTTATATAGTTACCCGCAAACAGAGACGTTGGATTTGGCTGCTAATAAACTCTGATGCAGGTATCTCATTCTCTATGCAGCCTTCACCATTAATACCATGTCCCACTCCTTTTCACAGACACTTATAACTTACATTAAGTCGTTAAGGTTAACGCTCTCCACCCACCCTCTATTCCACAAATGTTACTGTGTCTGGACGGACAGATAATTTCTTCCTAAATATACATGTCATTGATATGTTCTTCTATTGTCATTTTGTCATTCCATATAGTTTTTGTACTGAAGTGAAAAGTCTGGTCTCTCTACAATGTTGATGTTAAAATCTTGATATAGTGGTTTAAATCCAAGCATCCTGTCTCTATATCGCATGAGTAATTGATGACCTCTGTATACAGCCAATGATTCATGTTAGCATCTAATGTCTACATATGATTAACTGATGTTAACCTGTTATCATCTGATACTCTTATTTCTACATAGTTTTCAACATCATACATTAAAGATCAGAGCTTTCTCAGTTATCAGAATTTGATGTTTACTTTCTCATTTTGGTTTAGTTAACATGTAAGACCTGAACTTTATATTATTTGTATTACCTTAAAGTAATGGTCTTCTTTTTATCACTGGCAGCTCTTGATGTGTAGCAGATGAATATGAAGTGTGCCTCCAAGCTTCCTGACCAACAAGCTGTCAAAAGAACAAAATATGAACAAAGTAGCAAGAAACGCTTTTCAGCAACAACATATATAAGAGTGATACAATGAAATAAAAAAGGAGAACCAACCACAAGAACAAAATTGAAACAGCTTGGGAGGGACTGATGTTAGTCTCGAGTACAATTACAGTTTTCATATTCATTAGAATAAAGTTAACATTAGCCACATTTCTGTGTGTTGCGGATGGTTAGTACTTAGTGCAAAGAAATTATTGGCAACATTTATTACAATCATGCATCTATTAGCTATATATTATAAATGACATGGACACTATTCATTTCTAAGTATTATTGTACTTTTTATAATGTATATATTAAAAAAATGATACAAAGACATGTTTTGTAATTCTTCTGTTTTCCAAGAGCTTCCCAACACATGGCAAAGTCAGTGCCACATTAATCTTTTGCTAAAAGTACTAGCATGAACTGTAAAGTACTACAGAGTAAACAGAAAAACTGATCTATAAATACTCATCTCCCAAAGGTGTTAGTAGAATGCCAGTATAAAGTGTTCCTCAAAATGAAATGTTTGAGGACAATATGTTGTGTGCTGGTTTCATCGAGGAAGTAATAAAAAGAAATGTGCTTGAGAGAGCAGAAGAGGGTGTATTGAAATGGTATGGACATATGGAGACTGAGTGAGGAAAGGTTGACAAAGGGGATGTGTGTCAGATGTGGAGGGAACAAGAAGTGGGAGACCAAACTGGAGGTGAAAGGATGGAGTGAAAAAGATTTTCAGTGATCGGGGCCTGAACATACAGGAGGGTGAAAGGCATGCATGGAACAGAGTGAATTGGAAACATGTGGTATACTGGGGTCGATGTGCTGTCAATGAACTGAGCCAGTGCATGTGAAACGTCTGGGGTAAACCATGGAAAGATCTTGCATTGTACTACAAAAGTATTGATTAATCATCAGTGCTTTATGAAGTGATGAGGTGAAAGATAATCATTACCATTACTCCAGAACATGTTAACCAAATGGAATATTAACAAGTGAAATATGCAAACATACAAATTACCTCATCTCAGAGAAAAATGATATAGAGTCAGGACAGTATCCTTCCACAACTCCCCAAAGGTTATATATTTTCTTGTGAGATATGTGGATGTATTCAATCTTGCTTGATGAGTTACTGTTCCTTCCTTAAAAATATCAATGTCTTCCATCTGAATCTAGATGGGAGACTGAAAGATGACCTCTAGCCATTTCTGGACACTGGTCCACATCATAGTGATGAATTCTGCATCTATATCAACTTTGTGTTTCACTCCTTCAGAACTACAAGTTTTCTCCGCCTTCAAGTGGTTCTCGGATGAATGCTGGCAGGACACCATCTTGTTACACTGACTCTTAAGTCTGACAGAACATGTAGTGGGTTTGCTCAGTCTTGATTATGTTGGTCCCAGATGAAGGGCTCCTCTTCAGTGGGAATATTCGTGTAGTGCATTAGACAATTCCTTTGGGAGAGGATCCTTCGATACTGTAAACATTCAAAAGCATTCTTTCCTTTATGATTCTCCACATGTCTCAGTAAATGGTACCTGCAGGAGAAAGTCTTTTGGCAATGAACATTCATATGGCTTCTTTCCTGTATGAATAGTCATATCCTGTGATAAGGTAAGTTTTCCTAAAGAAGGTCCTATGGCACTGCAAACATTCATATGGTTTCTTCCCTGTATGAGCAGTCATGTGCTGCACTAAAAGACTTCTCCGAGAGAAGGATTATACGAAACATGAACATTCATATAACCTCTCTCCTGTGTGAAAAGTCATGTGATCCACTAACTTACTTTTCTGGGAGTTCTTATGACAACGAGAACATTCATGTGTCTTCTTTCTCGGTTGATTGGACATGTGCCTCATAAAAGCTCTTCTATGGCAGAAGGTCTTTTGGCACTGTGAACATTTGTATGTTCTCTCTCTTATGTGAATATTCAAGTGTTCCACTAAAGTACTCCTCTGGTAGAATATCTTTTGGCAATGGGAGCATTCATATCCCTTCTTTTCTGTATGAATAGTCATGTGCTGCACTACATCACTCCTCCAAGAGAAGGTCTTTTGGTAATGTGAACATTCATATGGTTCTTCTCCTGTATGAATATTCATGTGCCTCACTAAAACATTCTTCCAGAAGAAGGTCTTTTGACAATGTGAACATTCATATGGTTCTTCTCCTGTATAAATATTCATGTGCCTCACTAAAAAATTCTTCCAGAAGGTCTTTTGGCAATGTGAACATTCATATGGTTCTTCTCCTGTATGAATATTCGTGTGCCTCACTAAAACATTCTTCCAGAAGAAGGTCTTCTGGCAATGTGAACGTTTAAACTGCTTCTTTCTTCGGTGAACTTCCATATGATGTACAAGTTCATGATGTTTCAGAAAGCATTCATTGCACTTACAACACTTGTTAAAGCTACTTACATGTGTGAGCATGACTTTCCATGGTAGAATCTAAAAAATGATTTGTCATATGGTGAACATGCTGTTTGTTTACCCTCCATTGTGCACTCTTGTTCACAAATACTTCCCATAACACCCTCAGGCATTTAGAGACTGAAATGGAGAAGCAGAGTGAATGATTCCCACTGAGGTATGGGAAGTGCATGACGAAATCTGTTCTTGGTGCATTACTCTTGACACGGGTGAAACTGCAGCAAGTTGAACAGCTCAGCAGTATCTGAGTGTGATATACTGTAACAGTTTTTGGTCTGATGTTGGTCTCCTTAAGATTTGCCACATAAGGTTCGGCATTGTACTTCCTTCCATCTCCCTTGTCACCCACACCACGAAACACTACAACCACAGTTCCAATAAAGTATGATGGCCAAGGCATTTCCCATGGGATACAACCACACATCAATTATTTCTGCCCAACATCTCTTACTTGTGAATATATAGTGATCTGCCTGCACATCTCAATGCACTGCATATTTACACCAAGTCTTTTCTACTTATCATCTCTTACTCACTGTTGATGATAATCAACATGTCCTTTAGGCTTATTTCCAAAAGGATTTTTTTTTTCACAACCCAACAATCATCCTGATGAGGTAATAATGTATATTTACATTTCAGGCTCTATTCTTGTTATACCATTTGAGGCATTGTACTTTTATAATAACATTTATGATGAAATGATGATGTACATCTTACATACTTTTTAAACTTAACTTACCACACTATGGAAAGTCGAGTTCTGGGAAAGCATATTAATTTTGAAATGCACAGAACCATAATTTCAAAGAAATATCTAATCTGTATGTGCTTGGCATTAATCATGCCATTAATTATGGCTAATAACAACCATTCTAATCTACATAATTGATACTTTGACTGTCCTATACATTAAGAACAAACTATATCACAAAGAAACATGTCTAAAGGTAATTCAACTCAAACATGAATAAAAAACAAATCAGTTTTCTAAATATTACCATGACTCTTTCATATCAATAAAAGAATTTCTGTTCTTAGATCGTTTTCATTTCATTCAAGTAGATATCTCTCCCTTTAAAACTAAAGCCACTTCACTGCATTTATGAATGCTACTCCTGCAGTTACTGTTGTCATTGAGTAACTTAATAATAATTGTCCATGATCTTCCAATGCTTTTACTGTTGATGCTGTGTTTGTTTCAGTGTGGTTCATCTTCAACTGCTTTCATTGTTGATGTTGTGTTTGTTTCAATGTAGTTCATTCTATTACTTGCATGTTGTTGTTCTTAGGCTCTTCCAGTAATCATAATTTCTCTATCTTCATGGTAGTCTGTGGATAAGGAGACATGGTTTTGGTGCATCACAAGTGATAGCTAGAAAATGGATGTGAGTGAAAAAAGACCTTTTCATTGTCTGTTCCTGGCAATGCCTTGCTAAAGTGGGATATGGAAAACAAGTACGAAACAAAGAAAATGACTTGTTATTATCACTATTATCATTTTCATTAGTACCATCATTAAGACTACCACTACTCATTACTCATTATTATTGCATGTATGGTCTTTTATTATAGTACTTGCTATTTTACACGCAAGATTTATGCTAATATTCCTATTTCTCACGAGTTAATTGCCCTTGTTGCGTGTCTGTAAATGGTGTCTACTAACACGGCGTTGTTAGCTGAATTCCACCAAAATACATAAAATAAATCACATATCAAAAAATCTCAAAACACAAAAGCTATGGTTTCTATCTAAATCTGCCAAAAAAAAAAATTTGTGTGAAATGACCAGGTAATTAAAATTCTAACACACTTTAACCAATATTACCATTAATTGTCGGCTGATCATGCCTATATTTTTTTTTCTACTGGGGTCAAATTCACTTGTTTCTTTACTTTCAGAAAAGCTTATCTTCATTATATTACAATAACATCAGATATTTGAAATTCCTAATTGCTTATGTCATCTCCCTCAACTAAACGAACATTCACTTTCTAATCAGCATATTATACAATCTTCCAATCAATGAAACATGACAACCAGATTATAATGATATAATGTGTATAACAAGTCCTACAACACAACCCTAAGGGTAATTTGCATTAATAGTAGTAATAGCTGATAAAGAAGTCCCCAAGTCGTACTCGCTGTATTCTATTAGATCAAGAGTATTGAATACAAGAATAAACTACTGGCGAGAAAGATAACTTTATTAGTATGTTGATTAAATATGGTAGGCTTCATAGCATTAAATAATGCTCTAACACAGGTGAGAATACTATTGAAGAACTCAAATATAGAATTCCCTGGAAATGACATCCACAGCAGACTTTCCTGATCTATAAGCAAACTGAAAATTATTAACTCTATACTCTACTTCAATCTCTATACATTTCTATAGTAATCATTTTGGACAAATGAAAGATACAGCTATCACTTTACAATCTGTAATCTTTCAAGACTTCAGAAGGGTCCTTCTGAAGCAGAGATACAAATGTGGCTGTTTTCTATAACAATCACATAAGATCATTTATATAGTCATAACAAACTGTACACCAAATGCTTGTGTTACAAAGAGACTTAAGTAACAGAAGTGATATACATCATCAGGAACTGCTGATTTACTGGATATGAGATTTCATTAAATGTTTCTCTAAGGTTAAATGCACACATTACAAGCATCTATGATGAGCTCCACTCAAGTTATCCTGTACATTAATAATTTGTCTTGCTGCATCACCACTGTCCAAGCCTGATCAAAATGTGTTGAGATTCTCATCAAATTAATCCTATTCAGGGAGAGCAACACAATATTTTGCCTTCTGACCTGTGACTGCACTATGTCTTCTCCAGGTTTTTTGTGCATTCTTGCTTAACAAGCTTCGTTTAGTTTTACTTTTGTGGTTCTTTTGCATACTCCTACTTCTTTATCGTTTGTTCTACAATACTTTCAGTATCAGTTTGCTGTAAAAAGCTAATACATTTTCTTCTGAACCAGTTTCTTATTTACTGCCACTATTATCAAGGGTTTATTGTTTGATAAAATTGTGATAGTTTTCTGTCGGATTACATTACTTTCACATTTTTCATGTTTTCAGAGACAGTCAGTCAAAAGGCTCATCTTGAGAGGCACAAGAAATTTCAAACACACCTTAGTCTATCCATTCACAGCAGGCTTTTAAAACTTTTCAACTTCGGTTTATAACAACACCTTTCATGATAGGTTTTTCACTAAAGCATCTTGACATATATGATGATTGTAAACATAGTTACGATCTGATAATCTAAATGATTTTTTTCTGATAACACCTGAATACATTCTACCTATTGGAAAAATACAAATCTCATTTTCTATCACCTCTTGTATTACATGTCACATGTCAATGAAAACTTTGTACCTTACATCATCTTGATAAATGGTACGAAGTACAGAAAAAGTAATGATCAGCTTTCTTTCTCATATATTAGCAATGAGATCCTTAATATACTGCTGAGAAGTGGGGCCCTGGACCAGACGGGTCTATCTCTAATACCATATAGACTACTAGGTGAGGATTTTATGGATTGAAGTAATATGTACTACAAGTGTATAACCTACTTTTATGTTAATCATCCAATCTCCTTAACATAACCAACCCTTACCATCTTCTTGAATATTTTCAATACACTGCTCCTATTCACAAAACACAACTGTTCCTGATTTATTTCCTGTAGTTTGTAAAGTGGTAAATACTTCACTGGCATTTATGTGCACAGTCAACAAGGAACTAATAAAAATACTGAGCTAGAATTAGATGATTGCTCATAATATATATCATTATATATGACATTCACTAACAATACACAAAATAATAAGCTTGTCATCCACTCATACTATACACAATGATTATACATCCCACTCCACTATACGGATCCTACTCCACTGTACACAATGTTAATGCATCCCACTCCACTGTACACAATATCTATACATCACATTCTACTTGAATCTTACCTCTCACCTGACCACATAGTAGAGATGTGCCCCATAGGTTTCATCTGAGGAATTCACATCATAATTCCCCTGCTGGATCTTGATACACCCACTTTAAACTCTGCGACCACCATAATGACAGTTGTAGAAGACAGTGCCACTTGGTCCTTGGGTAGGGGTCTGTTATTGTCGGTTAATTACACTAGCTGCCGCCAGGTGGTGAGCATTCCTGCTGTTGCATATGGTAATGATTCACCATTTTCTGTTATACATGTGGTCTACAAAAACCAATAAAGGTGTATAGAGAAGTTTTAGAACTCTCCTTCTTAACACTTTACCAGCTGAGGAAGGTGTTGATTTTTAATGGGTGGATGTAGTTTGACAATGAAGACCTTTCTGATCCTGGAAAGCTGATTGGCCTGACAGACCAATCAACGAACCTATACTGTGCCCAACCGTTGTCCATGTAGCTTATATATATACATATATATGATCAGACAACCCTCCAGTTGCCCCTCTCAGCACATTAACATCCAAAAGTCTCTCTTTCACGTGCCTATCAATCAATACGTAATCCAATAACGCTCTCTGGCCATCTCTCTTACTTACATATGTATACTTATCAAGCCAGGTATTCCCAATCACCAGTCCTTTTTCATCACACAAATCTACAAGCCCTTCACCATTTCCATTTACAACACTGAAAACCCCATGTACACCAATGTCTGATCATTATCTTGTGGAGGTGAAGATGAAGATATGTAAAGGTTTTAGAAAAGAGGAGAGAATGTTGGGGTGAAGAGAGTGGTGAGAGTAAGTGAGCTGGAAAGGAGACTTGTGTGAGGAAGTACCAGGAGAGATTGAGTGCAGAATGAAAAATGGTGAGAGCAAATGACATAAGGGAAGTGGGGGAGGAACGAAATGTATTTAGGGAAGCAGTGCTGGCTTGCGCAAAAGATGCCTGTGGCATGAGAAAAGTGGTAGGTGGGCAGACTAGACAAGGTAGCGAGTGATGTAATGAAGAAGTATGATTGTTAGTGAAAGAGAAGAGAGAGGCGTTTGGACGATTTTTGCAGGGAAATAGGGCAAATGACTGGGAGATGTGTAAAAGAAAGAGGTAAGAGGTCAAGAGAAAGGTGCAAGAGGGGAAAAAGAGGGCAAAGGAGAGTTGGGGTAAGAGAGCATCATTAAATTTTAGGGAGAATAAAAAGACGTTTTGGAAGGAGGTAAATAAAGTGCATAAGACAAGAGAACAAATGGGAACATCAGTGAAGGGGGCTACTGGAGAGGTAATGACAAGTAGTGGTGAAGTGAGAGGGAGATGGAGTGAGTATTTTGAAGGTTTGTTGAACGTGTTTGATGATAGAGTGGCAGATATAGGGTGTTTTGGTTGAGGTGGTGTGTGAAGTGAGAGGGTCAGGGAGAATGATTTGGTAAAGAGAAAAGAGTTAGTGAAAGCTTTGCGGATGATGAAAGCCGGCAAGGCGGTGGGTTTGAATGGTATTGCTGTGGAATTTTTTAAAAAAGGGTGATGACTGTGTTGTTGACTGGTTGGTGAGGATATTTAATGTATGTTTGGTTCATGGTGAAGTGCCTGAGGACTGGCGGAATGCGTGCATAGTACTACTGTACAAATGCAAAGGGGATAAAGGTGTGTGTTCAAAATACAGAGGTATAAGTTTGAGTACTCCTGGGAAATGACATGGGAGGATATAACTGAGAGGATGAAGGCATGTACAGAGCATCGGATTGGGGAAGAGCAGTGTGGTTTCAGAAGTGGTAGAGGATGCATGGATCAGGTGTTTGCTTTGAAGAATGTATGTGAGAAATACTTAGAAAAACAAACGGATTTGTATGTAGTCTGGGTCTGGAGAAAGCATATGACAGAGTTGATGGAGATGCTCTGTGGAAGGTATTAAGAGTATATGGTGTGGGAGGTAAGTTGCTAGTAGCAGTGAGAAGTTCTTATCAAGGATATAAGGCATGTGTGCGAGTAGGAAGAGAGGAAAATGATTGGTTCCCAGTGAATGTCGGTTTGCGGTAGGAGTGTGTGATGTCTCCAAGGTTGTTTAATTTGTTTATGGATGGTATTGTTAGGGAGGTGAATGCAAGAGTTTTGGAGAGAGGGGCAAGTATGCAGTCTGTTGTGGATGAGAGGGCTTAGGAAGTGTCAGTTGTTGTTCGCTGATTATACAGCGCTGGTGGCTGATTCGGGTGAGAAACTGCAGAAGTTGGTGACTGAGTTTGGTAAAGTGAGTGAAAGAAGAAAGCTGACAGTAAATGTGAATAAAAGCAAGGTTCAGTAGGGTTGAGGGACAAGTAAATTGGGAGGTAAGTTTGAATGGAGAAAAACTGGAGAAAGTGAAGTGGTTTAGATATCTGGGAGTGGATTTGGCAGCGGATGGAACCATGGGAGCGGAAGTGAGTCACACAGTAAGGGAGGGGGCAAAGGTTCTGGAGGCGTTGAAGAATGTGTGAAAGGCGAGAACGTTATCTCGGAGAGCAAAAATGGGTATTTCTGAAGGAACAGTGCTTCCAACAATGTTATATGGTTGTGAGGCATGGGCTATAGCATAGACAGGGTTGTGCGGAGGAGAGTGGATGTGTTGGAAATGAGATGTTTGAGGACAATATGTGGTGAGGTGGTTTGATCGAGTAAGTAATGGAAGGGTAAGAGATGTGTGGTAATAAAAAGAGTGTTGTTGAGAGAAGAAGAGGGTGTGTTGAAATGGTTTGGTCACATGGAGAGAATAAGAGAGGAAAGATTGACAAAGAGGATATATATGTCAGAGGTGGAGGGAACGAGAAGTGGGAGACCAAATTGGAGGTGGAAGGAAGGAATGAAAAAGATTTTGAGCGTTCGAAGCCTGAACATATAGGAGGGTGAAAGGCGTGCAAGGAATAGAGTGAATTGGAACGATGTGGTATACTGGGCTCGACGTGCTGTCAGTGGATTGAACCAGGGCATGTGAAGCGTCTGGGGTAACCCATGGAAAGTTTTGTGGGGCCTAGATTAGGAAAGGGAGCTGTGGTTTCGTTGCATTACATATGACAGCTAGAGACTGAGTGTGAACGAATGTGGCCTTTGTTGTCTTTTCCTAGCGCTACTTCGCGCGCAGGAGAGGGAATGGGGGGTGCCATTTCATGTGTGGCGGGGTGGCGGAGAGAATGGATGAAAGCAACATGTATGAATATGTACATGTGTATATATGTATATGTGTATGTATGTATATGTGTGTATACGTTGAAATGTATAGGTATGTAAATGTGCGTGTGTGGGCGTTTATGTATATACATGTGTATGTGGGTGGGTTGGGCCATTCTTTCGTCTGTTTCCTTGCGCTACCTCGCTAACGCGGGAGACAGCGACAAAGTCTAATGAATAAACATTATATATATATATATATATATATATATATATATATACATCATATGTGTGTATGTGTTACCGGACTACACCTGCTCAGGGTACAGTGAAATATTACCTTTGTCTCGTCAGAGAACTTAAGATGAATCGACCACATTACCCTGCTACTGGAAGTAAAGCAGCCTTAGATCGCAGGAGTTCTAGAAAGGTTTCTGGGGGGAGAAAAAACAGTCAAATTTCCGTATTAGTCATCAAAGGTTGTGCTGATAAAACTGCGTTTAGATCGGTAAACCAGACTTGACAGTTTACCAAAATCTTATGTACGGGAAAAACGAGACGTTATCTCTTTCATCCTTACCCTGCATGATGAAAAGAATGACATATGGCAACGGTGAGGAACATGATTCTACTACATCCAGAACCATTCTCTATGCCACAGGTTTGTGTACTTACCTCCACAAACGTTCGTGTCTGCGGGGAAAATGACGAGACAATTATATCAGCGTTATTGTTATCAACACCAAGGATCTCTTATCTCTCCATTGATGTCTCTCTCATACGTATGAGGAAGGTAATAGTATCTTGTGATGAGACCCCGACGTTAAACAAGACGTATCCAAAATCATGAATCATATGTGGTTTGCGTGATGTAAAGACGATTCCTCCCCCCATGCAACCCTATGTCAATATTGGCACCTCGTATACCCTCGTAATATTATGACTGACTACGCACTGTTTTTTTTTTTATATATATTATTCTTGCGTCAAAAATGGGAAATTCAGAGTGCAGTTCTGTCCAGCTTGTGATCACGTTGAATATATATATTTTTTTTTTTGTGTGTGTTCTTTTTTGAATGGTGGTATTTAGGGTTATCGTAAGGTAGACCTTGGGTTTTATGGAAGAACTCCATCGTGGCTCTTAACGGGCCGTCTTCGCGCGACACGGGTGTTTCTTTCTGTATGTGGTGCGCGCGCGTGTGTGGTGTGTGTGTGTGTGTGTGTGTGTGTTGGGGAGGGGGGAGTGTTACGGCACTTCTGAGTTTGAATGATGATCTGTATTGCCCGCCGCTTAATGGTGCTACAGCAGCAATATCATTTGCCCGTGTGTGCGATGGTCAGTTCCGCTCAACAACGAGAGAGAGCTGAAGAGAGAGAGAGAGAGAGAGAGAGAGAGAGAGAGAGAGAGAGAGAGAGAGAGAGAGAGAGAGAGAGAGAGAGAGAGAGAATGGTTGCATTCGAAGGGACTTACAGCTGACCAATGGAATTATTATTCTTCCCTGGTATGATCAAACACACAGACAGCTGGTGCAAGCACACTGTGGGGGGTGGATGGGGTTCATAACCTCGCACATACACCACCTGCCACACATACACCATCTGCCACACTCCCTCATGTAATGCACACACAATCTTCCTAAGTAAACATTTGCGGGTGGAAACAAACTGCCCTGTTAGTGAACTGATTTATTTTGAATAAATTAAACACACTGTGAATATAGAAAAATTAAATGAGATTCACTTTTCAGTTCAGAAACGTTAATACAAAGATATACAAGTAAAAAAAAGAATGGAATTAGATTCACTTTTGAGTTTAGAAACGATAATAAACTGTGTTGAATATCAAAAATGGAACGAGATTCACTTTTGAGTTTGCAAAACTATAATACACTGAGAAAAAAAATAATTGAATGAGATTCACTTTTGATTTTACATACGATAATACACTGAAAAGAACCAATGTCTTTAGTGTTAGGTCAGCTGGGCCCCTGCGGATGACGTCAGCGTCATGACCTCTGAGGTCAGCTGCAACCCTACGGCTGTTGTTAGCGTCATGACCTCTGAGGACACCTGGGCCTCTGTGGATTGCCGTCATGTTGCCTCTGAGGGACAGCTGGATCACACTGCTCCTGTCGATCGTCACTAGGACGATGAGACGACCCGAATCGTCGACCAGTGAACCTCACTGTTTTTGAAGAGCAGCCTGCAGGTGTAGTCCCCGGCCAACCTGCTCAGGAAGTTGTGGAAGACGAGGTAAGAGTGAGGCGAGTGGCCGCCAGAGCCCAGCGAAGAGACGAAGGAACCGCCTCCCCTGGAGTGTCTGGCGACGACGCCACCCGAGGAAGTGCTCCACTGTAGTTCGTAGTGGCGGCTGGCCGTCGATAACTCGGCCTTGCAGAATACGAAGGCCTCCTCCAGGTAGCCCACCTTGGCCTCCGTGCCGTTGACAATGACTGCTTGACCCGACGACGACCCGTGGTGGTGGTGGGGCAACGAGGACGACCCGTGTTGGTGGTGGGGCAGCAACGAGGACGACCCGTGTTGGTGGTGGGGCAGCAACGACGACGACCCGTGTTGGTGGTGGGGCAACGAGACCGAGATGGAAGCTAAAGACAAGACGATCAGTACCGAAGTTCGGGCCGACCTCGCCACCACGATGGTGTACACCTGGTCGATCCTCATCCTGTGTGGCGGAATCCTTCGCGTCCAGTGGAGATAGAGGGGAGGAGGGTCACTTGAGCCGTTGCCGAGAGAGCTGCCAACTCGTGTGGGAGGGAGGGAGTTCGTGAGCGGGTGTGATCCCTACTAGAGAATCCCCTGGCTGTATGAGTGAAATGTGCCAACGAATAGAGTCGCTGGTAACGTGGACATATGTTCGTTTCGGAGTTACGTCAGTGCATCCCTCGAGAATCGTTTTAGTGAGGGTTGGGTGAGTAGGCGGCAGGTTTTCATCACCCACCCCCCCTACGTACTACCATGAGACTCAAGAACGTATAAACTCCCATACCTCATATACGAATTTTCCACCCACGTACATAAGCAGCTTCTGTTCACATTTGGTCGACCTGGTTACCTTTGCACTGAGCATGAAGAATTGGGGATACTGATATCTTAATAGTATGGACAGGAATATATATTTGATAGGTTCATGGTGTAAGATGACGCCGGATGACAAGTTGGTGGTGGTGGAAGTGAACTGTGGTATAGGGGAATTGGGGAAAAAATCGGGTGAACTGAGGTACAGAGAGAGAGAGCGAATCGGGAAGAACTGTGGTACAGAGGAGAAGGGGGAGTGAACTAGGGTGGACTGTGGTACAGAGAAGAGGAGTAAATTAGCTCTGAACTGTGGTATGTTTAATGGGAGTTAATCATGATGAACCTAGTATAGAGTAGAAGGGAAGTTGTGTACTGTGGTACAGAGGAGAAGCATATACGTGACCTGTGGGTGAACTGAGGTACGGAGGAGAGAGGTTAGGGGAGGGATTTTATATCAAATCACAACTTTCTCCTCTAACAGTACACCATATGTTGCCTTACTATAACCATTTTACAGAGAAACAGTCCATTACCGTTACTAGTGGTGGACGCCTAAGGGAGGATGAACAGCTGGGATGACTGTGGACCGACTGCCGCAGCCACGAGTCGAACCTATGTCAGACATCCTTCCCTGGGAATAGTGCCAACGTGTACGGCTGAGAGAGAGAGAGAGAGAGAGAGAGAGAGAGAGAGAGAGAGAGAGAGAGAGAGAGAGAGAGAGAGAGAGAGAGAGAGAGAATGATAATAATGTGTCTTTAAACACGTTATCAATATCCTGTAGGGGGGGGGGGGGGGGAAAGGGAAGAGTGGCTGTGATGATAAAACTATCAGCTGTGATGACCTTTCCCACATCAGAGGAGATAAGAGATAAGATCTTTCTTTTTTTTTTTAACCTGAGTCGAAAACGTTGTAGTAACGTATTTACACCAGCCTAGTGTGACACCACGTTCCGTCCACAACAAACAAATTATACTTATACCTAATCGCTGTTTCCCACGTCAGCGAAGTAGCGCCAGGAAACAGACGAAGAATGGCCCATCCACTCATACACACACACACACACACACACACACACACACATATATATATATATATATATATATATATATATATATATATATATATATATATATTTTTTTTTTTTCTTTCTTCCATACTACTCGCCATTTCCCGCACTAGCGAGGTAGCGTTAAGAACAGAGGACTGGGCCTTAGAGGGAATATATATATATATATATATATATATAAATATATATATATATATATATATATATATATATATATATATATATATATATATATACATATATAAACGTCCATACACGCACATATACATACATAGACATATACATACATACACCTGTACATATTCATACTTGCTTGCCTTCATCCATTCCTCTCGCTACACCGCCACACAGTAAATAGCATCACCACCCCCTGCTTCAGCGAGGTAGCACTAGGAAAACAAACAAAAAAAAAAAGGGCCACATTCGTTCACACTTAGTCTCTAGCTGTCATGTGTAATGCACCGAAACCACAGCTCCCTATCCACATCCAGACCCCCACAGACCTTTCCATGGTTTACCCCAGACGATTTCACATTAACCTCTTGTACCAAGAAGGGGCAACACTCAGTAAAAAAAAAAAAAAAAAAATCATCTACTCTGTACTGTAGTTCTGACCAAAGCATCCTGCAATGTAGGCACTAATTTTCAGTCGTTTAAACCATGGGTCCCACCACGTCATGATCACGTTTATGAAAAAAAAAAAAAAATGTACATAGAACCAAAGATGCGAATGATTCTCGAGCTGTCATTCACTACATATATTCAACGAGTAAATACGTCACGGTTAATGCAGATGGATGCGTTCGTTCATCGGCAGATATGGCGATAAACAAACACCACATACACACATTACCAAAACACACAGAGAGAGAACATACCATGACAAGGAGGTGGCCTCTTACCTTAAGGGTTAACCATGTTTCCTTCTCTCAGTAGCGAGGGATGATCAGCCACTTACTTGCCCTGGAATCTTAGAGGAGTCTCGGATACATTCAAGTCAGAAGGAAGCATGGTGGCTCCATCTATGGGGTTGTGGAAGTGGGGTTC
The DNA here is from genome assembly GCF_036320965.1 of Panulirus ornatus. NCBI lineage: Eukaryota > Metazoa > Arthropoda > Malacostraca > Decapoda > Palinuridae > Panulirus > Panulirus ornatus. The sequence continues at coordinate 9,018,249 of NC_092287.1, forward strand.
TGGAAGCACCACGTAAGTCTTCGTGGTGGCAGCGACGTATCCGGGTACAAAATGGATATAACACAGTGTGGTAACTCGTTGATATTACAGTACTTCAAAGCATCGGTATCTACACTAGGCAGCCTTTGTGAAGATTAATGTAAACAAGTTTGAATAGGTTTCCATTCGACATATAGTGCCACATTAGAATATCATATTGGTGTGACTCCGTAATGGTAAGTAATGAAAGCCATGAATTTGTGCCTCGTGGGGTAATGGAAATATTCTAATGGTCTTCATTCATCGTCATGGAGGGAGCGTGTGACAACTGGAATAGCCAGCCAGATATGTGGGATCCAATTCTGTTCTACAAACATTTTCTTTTACGTGTCAGCTGAGATGGCACAGACCATCTGCATGGCTTACTCAATTCCATCTCATCTCATTAACCTCAAGAGACATCTCACATCTCATTAACCTTGAGACATCTCACATCTCATTAACCCCAAGAGACATCTCACATCTCATTAACCCCAAGAGACATCTCACATCTCATTAACCCCAAGAGACATCTCACATCTCATTAACCTTGAGACATCTCACATCTCATTAACCCCAAGAGACATCTCACATCTCATTAACCTTGAGACATCTCACATCTCATTAACCTTGAGACATCTCACATCTCATTAACCTTGAGACATCTCACATCTCATTAACCTTGAGACATCTCACATCTCATTAACCCCAAGAGACATCTCACATCTCATTAACCTTGAGACATCTCACATCTCATTAACCCCAAGAGACATCTCACATCTCATTAACCTTGAGACATCTCACATCTCATTAACCCCAAGAGACATCTCACATCTCATTAACCTTGAGACATCTCACATCTCATTAACCCCAAGAGACATCTCACATCTCATTAACCTTGAGACATCTCACATCTCATTAACCCCAAGAGACATCTCACATCTCATTAACCTTGAGACATCTCACATCTCATTAACCTCAAGAGACATCTCACATCTCATTAACCTTGAGACATCTCACATCTCATTAACCCCAAGAGACATCTCACATCTCATTAACCTTGAGACATCTCACATCTCATTAACCCCAAGAGACATCTCACATCTCATTAACCTTGAGACATCTCACATCTCATTAACCCCAAGAGACATCTCACATCTCATTAACCTTGAGACATCTCACATCTCATTAACCTTGAGACATCTCACATCTCATTAACCTTGAGACATCTCACATCTCATTAACCCCAAGAGACATCTCACATCTCATTAACCTCAAGAGACATCTCACATCTCATTAACCTTGAGACATCTCACATCTCATTAACCCCAAGAGACATCTCACATCTCATTAACCTTGAGACATCTCACATCTCATTAACCTCAAGAGACATCTCACATCTCATTAACCTTGAGACATCTCACATCTCATTAACCTTGAGACATCTCACATCTCATTAACCTTGAGACATCTCACATCTCATTAACCTTGAGACATCTCACATCTCATTAACCTTGAGACATCTCACATCTCATTAACCTTGAGACATCTCACATCTCATTAACCTTGAGACATCTCACATCTCATTAACCTTGAGACATCTCACATCTCATTAACCTTGAGACATCTCACATCTCATTAACCTTGAGACATCTCACATCTCATTAACCTTGAGACATCTCACATCTCATTAACCTCAAGAGACATCTCACATCTCATTAACCTTGAGACATCTCACATCTCATTAACCTTGAGACATCTCACATCTCATTAACCTTGAGACATCTCACATCTCATTAACCTTGAGACATCTCACATCTCATTAACCTTGAGACATCTCACATCTCATTAACCTTGAGACATCTCACATCTCATTAACCTTGAGACATCTCACATCTCATTAACCCCAAGAGACATCTCACATCTCATTAACCTTGAGACATCTCACATCTCATTAACCCCAAGAGACATCTCACATCTCATTAACCTTGAGACATCTCACATCTCATTAACCTTGAGACATCTCACATCTCATTAACCTTGAGACATCTCACATCTCATTAACCTTGAGACATCTCACATCTCATTAACCTTGAGACATCTCACATCTCATTAACCTTGAGACATCTCACATCTCATTAACCCCAAGAGACATCTCACATCTCATTAACCTTGAGACATCTCACATCTCATTAACCTCAAGAGACATCTCACATCTCATTAACCTTGAGACATCTCACATCTCATTAACCCCAAGAGACATCTCACATCTCATTAACCTTGAGACATCTCACATCTCATTAACCTTGAGACATCTCACATCTCATTAACCTTGAGACATCTCACATCTCATTAACCCCAAGAGACATCTCACATCTCATTAACCTTGAGACATCTCACATCTCATTAACCTTGAGACATCTCACATCTCATTAACCTTGAGACATCTCACATCTCATTAACCTTGAGACATCTCACATCTCATTAACCTTGAGACATCTCACATCTCATTAACCCCAAGAGACATCTCACATCTCATTAACCTTGAGACATCTCACATCTCATTAACCTCAAGAGACATCTCACATCTCATTAACCTTGAGACATCTCACATCTCATTAACCTTGAGACATCTCACATCTCATTAACCTCAAGAGACATCTCACATCTCATTAACCTTGAGACATCTCACATCTCATTAACCTTGAGACATCTCACATCTCATTAACCTTGAGACATCTCACATCTCATTAACCTCAAGAGACATCTCACATCTCATTAACCTTGAGACATCTCACATCTCATTAACCTTGAGACATCTCACATCTCATTAACCTCAAGAGACATCTCACATCTCATTAACCTCAAGAGACATCTCACATCTCATTAACCTTGAGACATCTCACATCTCATTAACCTTGAGACATCTCACATCTCATTAACCTTGAGACATCTCACATCTCATTAACCTTGAGACATCTCACATCTCATTAACCTCAAGAGACATCTCACATCTCATTAACCTTGAGACATCTCACATCTCATTAACCTTGAGACATCTCACATCTCATTAACCTTGAGACATCTCACATCTCATTAACCTTGAGACATCTCACATCTCATTAACCTTGAGACATCTCACATCTCATTAACCCCAAGAGACATCTCACATCTCATTAACCTTGAGACATCTCACATCTCATTAACCTTGAGACATCTCACATCTCATTAACCTTGAGACATCTCACATCTCATTAACCTTGAGACATCTCACATCTCATTAACCCCAAGAGACATCTCACATCTCATTAACCTTGAGACATCTCACATCTCATTAACCTTGAGACATCTCACATCTCATTAACCTTGAGACATCTCACATCTCATTAACCCCAAGAGACATCTCACATCTCATTAACCTTGAGACATCTCACATCTCATTAACCTTGAGACATCTCACATCTCATTAACCCCAAGAGACATCTCACATCTCATTAACCTTGAGACATCTCACATCTCATTAACCTCAAGAGACATCTCACATCTCATTAACCTTGAGACATCTCACATCTCATTAACCCCAAGAGACATCTCACATCTCATTAACCTTGAGACATCTCACATCTCATTAACCTTGAGACATCTCACATCTCATTAACCTTGAGACATCTCACATCTCATTAACCTCAAGAGACATCTCACATCTCATTAACCTTGAGACATCTCACATCTCATTAACCTCAAGAGACATCTCACATCTCATTAACCTCAAGAGACATCTCACATCTCATTAACCTTGAGACATCTCACATCTCATTAACCCCAAGAGACATCTCACATCTCATTAACCTTGAGACATCTCACATCTCATTAACCTCAAGAGACATCTCACATCTCATTAACCTCAAGAGACATCTCACATCTCATTAACCTTGAGACATCTCACATCTCATTAACCTTGAGACATCTCACATCTCATTAACCTTGAGACATCTCACATCTCATTAACCCCAAGAGACATCTCACATCTCATTATCCAGTGTGACATCATTGCTGCCACATCCAGTGCTATTTTCTATTTTCAGTGGGTAAACATCTGCTTGCTTTGGGATATCTAAAGTTAATGTTACCTTATTAGAGTGAATATATTAAGGATCATATCTTGCAATCTTCAGAGTATATATCATAGTTCTTCTCGTATAATATAAGCAAATTAATGATATATTAAGCCCTGGACAAGACGATTATAAAGAATTCATAAGCCAATGACTGAATTATAACTGCCATGAAAATCAAATTGGGGCGATACGTTGGCATTTGATGGAGACTATTTTCCTTTTTTTTTTTTTTCTAAGTCAACCTCAAGAATCATCATTCAGTCATTCAGTAAATTTTGGCAGACTTTAAGGGATGACCTCAGGCGCTGCTGGCGGGGAACGAAACTGCTGATAATGTAGAAAGTTTGCAAAGAAACATAAGAATTATGATGACTTTTTCCGCGAATACTTTGAAATTGGCATGAAATTACGCGAAGTGATTTTCAATCTGGTTTATATATATATATTTTCTTAAGCTAACTTAATGGTACTTGCATGTTAATCAAAATACACTAGGTTAATTCTAAGCTCGATAATGTTGTACAATTTATTAGTATTATATAAATGTATAAACATCTTTTGACAAATCAAAGATCTGTCGGCAAAACTTGAGTTCAAAGTGCCATAACCTCAGGGAAAATAGTGTCTGTTAGTAACACAAATACTAACATAAATCTAAGTAGGAATTCTACAAAGAAAAACATACAGGCCAAAGATGTTACAAAATATGCTCAAATGATAGAATGGGACCATAACGTAAACGTTCAGTCCTTCCCTCACCATCTGTTTCTACCAAAAGGAAAACCTTTCGTCTTTCACTCACCACAGCTGTTTCTGTTCCAGTTGTGTTCATGTTCAGTGGGTTCTTTCAGCGTCTAGTTCTGGTCACACTGTAAAAGACATCGGTCGTAATATCTGGTGTAAAAAATCATGACGTCCCTGTGGCACAAAGACGACAAATATGGGCTTCATTCAGTTCTTTGGCCGTAGCAGCATTTCTAAATCTTCTACTCTCACAACTGTGTTAAATCACTTGCACAAATTTACAACACACACACACACGAACGTGCGTGTGTGCGTGTGTGTAATTTACAACGCGTGTGTGTGTGTGTGTGTGTGTATCCCCCACTGGAACAGGAGTGTCGATTCGTCTGTCGCAGCGTCTGACGCTCTCTCTCTCTCTCTCTCCCTACCTTACCTTCTTGTGAGTCAAGTCGTGTTTCGATTTATCATATCTCTCCCTCACGTGATATTCACGCCCGTGTGTTCGATCGTAGGACTCTTACACCCACTGACGCCCTTGTCGTTGACGATGCTCCTGCCGAAGGAGCGGGGAATGTCCTCAGCATCCGGAAGGTGCCTCAGGAGATCGAGCACCTCGCCATACTCGGCCACCAGGGGCGTGGCGCTCTCGTCCTCCAGGGACTCCGTCCGTAGACCTGAGAACACCAAAAGGGATGGCGTTAAAGGCGATACGCAGAGGGAGGATAGGTGATAATGGGGGCGTCCAGAGTAAGGGAGGGTAGGTTGGGAGCTTAATTGGAGGATAGGTAGGCCAGTTCGGGGGGGCCATTGAATTGGGGGGGGAGGCAACACGACCACTTCAGAGGAAGGGATAGAGAGAGAGAGGAGGGGAAGGGTAGGTTGGGAGCTTAATTGGAGGGTTAGGTAGGCCAGTTCGGGGGGGCCATTGAATTGGGGGGGGGGGGAGGCAACACGACCACTTCAGAGGAAGGGATAGAGAGAGAGGAGGGGAAGGGTAGGTTGGGAGCAGGACAGGCAGGCCAGTTCGGAGAAAAGGAAAGAGTGGGAAGGCAGGCAGAACAGGCCAGAGGAAGGGAGAGTGGGAGGAAAGTAAGGAAAGGCAGACAGGTAGGATAGCAGGGAGGCAGGTAAATAAGGAATAGATACAGGAAAAAAGAATACAATAAAGTAAGTCACAGTAAATTTCAGTGAATGAAATATCGCTGAGAATGGCTAAAGAAAACGACGATTCCTCTCAGTCAAAAGCAAGGTGTCGTTCCAGTCAACTGGTACAATGATTACAGAAAACGGCGACTTGTGTTGAAGTCAATGAAGTCAGTGCAAAGATCCTAAAATCACTTCTATCTTTATTTGTATTTACCAGTGAAGACTCGGTTCTAGCTCCAGGATCCAGTCTATTGTTAGATGAAATAAAGATAATGCATCATCATACAGCACATACACAGTTCAATATACACTACCAGGATTAAATGGAATACAAGTAAACAAAAATGGTAAGCATTGAAAAAAAAAGAAGTTTTACCTGAAAACAACAAATGAAGCTCGAGATGAGATAGTTTAACCCTTGACCTTTTTCCTTCAGTCACTTGCTACGGGGAAAGTTCTAGAGGACTGAAACTCTGCCAATGTTGATATCAAAGTTTTCAAACATACAGCACTAAGTATCCTGCTCGGTAATTGGGACTGGTCCTCTCTCTCTCTCTCTCTCTCTCTCTCTCTCTCTCTCTCTCTCTCTCTCTCTCTCTCTCTCTCTCTCACTCTCTCTATGTATAATAGTGACACTGAAAATACGCTGCATTGTAATAAAATATCAAAGCACACAGCTTGATAAAAAAAGAACAAGATATATAAAGCTACACAAACAATCACATGCATACAATTGATGAAAGTTGATGAACTGACTTTTAATACCGAACAAATCTAAACTTTTATTGCACACCGGTAGTGGAAAGGAGGAAGCAAGCTGCTGTATGAATTTTTGTTGAGCTACTAAAGACAAATGAGGAAATGAAAAGACATATATTAATTTCGAATGACCTAGAGCTAAGTAAGCAGCGCACAAAAGCGGTAGAAAAAGGGCGAGCGAAAGACTAAAGTTCAGAGACGGTCCCTCACACATTCTCTGTTCTTCCAACACGATCAACAATGAATAAATCCTGGAAATATTCATCATTCTCCAAAATGATCCTTTGGTCTCAAGGAAATACTGGGGCCTAAACATGCAGGAGGGTGAAAGACGTGCACGGGATAGAGTGAACTGGAGCGATGTGCTATACTGGGGTCAACAAATTGTCAATGGACTGAACCAGGGTATGTAAAAATGCAATGGGAAACCAAGGACAGGTCTGTGGGGCTTGGTTGTGGATAGAGGAAGCTGTGGTATCGGTGCATTACACTCGACAGGTATAGAATGGATGTGAGCGAATGTGGCCTTTCTTCGCCTGTTCATCGCACTACCACGCTAACACGTGAAACAGCAAATAAGTATAGAATGAAAACCCTCTCAGGATTATTTCTCTTACTAAACTTCTTATGCAACAAAGTCATCTAACTATAAAGGTATCTTTCCGCACACAGTTTGTAAACATCATTTCTACCTCGACATTTCAGCTCCTAACTTGCGAGCTAACCACATCAAGTCACTGACCTAACACTGTAGAGGTGAGAGAGCCAGAGGGCGAGCCGTCTCCCTCGTAAGCATAGGCTCTAAGGTCATCCCGAGCTGGTAGGTGCTGTGCTAAACCCATGCCAGTAACGGCAGCAGCCTGGGGTCGTCCTGCTGCAGTTGTTGCTGTCGAAGGGCACCTCATAGTCGTACATGCCATAGGTGAACATACTGGTGAAGGTGGGATGCTCGATCTGTGTTCCAACGCCACTTCTGCTACACTCGTAGGATCCGCGGCTGCTTCCGTAGATCTCTGGGGGCTGGTTTTCTCCAGGTGTTTGTTCCTTCCATCGTCAGGTAGTGTCATGATCTTTCCTGGCGCTTGTGGGCTGACTTCCCTGATTGCCAGCGACTCACCTGGAAGGGTCGCTGGACCCAGAAATGTGACCAGGTGCTTTGCGCCTGGAAGGTGTAATGGCAACGGGTTGGTTCATCAAGATTTTGGATGGGTTGAAGGCATTGTGAGCAAGTTCTTTACTTAAGATGGGAAAAGTTAAAGCTGGACCTCCCCTTAAAAAAAAAAAATCAATACCAATATTTTTTTCGTAATTAATCTCCCACTATTACAAAACAACAGGTTGTTAGGCAAGATGTAACTGTTCTACATTGCTTTTGAGTGACATAATGCTTGGCTTGTTACGATACACAGAGTACATTCTAATTTCTGCAACTTTTGCTATGCCATATATGAAGAGCACTTGCATACATTTCACCTCGAGATACTTATAACTATATATATATATATATATATATATATATATATATATATATATATATATATATATATATATATATATATATATCCCAGTCCTACTCAAATACACAATAACAGCATTGCAGTTAAGTTTCGCTTCAACAAGTGAAGATCCAGACAACTACTATAAGGTATTTAGATTCATTATTGACATCTATGATTCACTATGGAGTCATAACCTCGAACATCCCCATCACCTGCACCTTCAGGAGGCAGAGGCACATCTCTGACCAACTCTGACAAGATGTTACCTTGTTTCGTCGCTGAGCTGTGGAAGTTATCTGTGACCAGGTGTATTTCCATTGGAGATCCACGTGTGCCTGTCATGCCTTCCAGACTCATTGGATGCAGGAGAGTCATGGAGGTTCCTATGGAACCAGTTACATCCTCCAAGTCAACTGGACGCAGGGATGAAACGGGAGTTCCAGTCACCCCCTCCACTCCACCGGAACGGAGAGCCACACCCCGCGCTGAGCGAGATCGCTGGATGCGTATGTTGAGCAAGACGCCGATCACCACTGTGGGCCAAGGACAAGGGCGAGGGGTGAGGTCCGGCTCTTCTACAGGTGGTTAAAACAATAACAATCAGATGGAGATTTGGAAGACAATGAACACAGACGAAAAAGCTGCAGGAAAAATCGTTTCGGCTTTTTGGTTTCGTCTGTCTGATGATAACAGGTTAGACCAGCCAGGCTGGTTGGTTGGTCTGGCAGATTTCTCTACCCTTAGGATTGTGCTAGTGTTTATACACTTGTGTTTATACACTTGTAGCTGGAAGACTACGTGGAAAGCCTAGTTAAGAAAAATAAGGCCACCAACTTCCTCAGAGAATAAGCTAATTTCATCAGATGACAAGTAAGGCTAAGGCTAAACTAGAGACCTACCAATGACGAGGAGAGAGAGTGTTATAACTGCTATGGCCATGGGAGCCGAGAGGGGCTGTGTGTCTGGGGGAAGCTTAGCCCATTCACAGTTGTCTCCTGTGTGAGTTGGAGCACAAACACAGTGGTAGCCTGGTCTCAGGTTGTAGCAGGTGCCCCCATGTAGACACGGTTGGAACACACACTCGTCCACGTCCTGACAGCTGAGGCCCACCAATTGGTGTCCTGGTTCGCAGCTGTTAATTTGAGGGAACGTGTTAGTCAACATCTCTAAAGATATCACATCTAAAAAAAGTTTCCTCATTATGCTTTATGAGATTATCCCTTCCCCATTACGCTTCTATCCATTTCTTCTTAATCCTGTCACCTCCCCACATTTCTCTATGCCTTCACCCACAGCCTGAGTCCTTACCTACACGTTGCATGTCGCCATGAATCATGGCAGGAGAGAGGAGGCAAACAGGTGGTGGACATGCAGAAGTCTGGGGCTGGACAACCAAGCCCCACGTTCTGTTGCGGCATCACCTGGTCCCACACAGTCTCATTGATGGAGGGAGCCAGTGGGACGGAGTGGCCGGACACACGGACGTCGTCAATACAACCTGTCGAGTTAAGACATAAGTACTCTTACATGTATATATATGCTGGTACCAACACGGAAAATGAGGGACGAAGATCTCAGCGCTTTCGTGATCATTCACATCTTCAGGGATACAGGGACATCTCTGTATCCCTGACAAGCGCTTTATGATCTCCTCCCTCGTACACTCGTCAAGCACTCAGTAATTCTATCCTTTTTGAACTAAATCGGAAGACTGTCAGTTAGTCTTGGCTCCTGAAATATTCAGCGACACAGGCTGCCTTCTCTTGAGATGCTATTTTTGTCCCCAGTACTTAGCTACAATCCTGACAGCCACTCACTGTCTCGAAGATCGTCGTGGACTGCCGCCAGCGTCAGGCCCGCGTACTCTGGGATGCCTCCCACTATCACTCCATCTTGCTGGTCGACGGCCAAGGACGACGCGGGAGACACGTCCTCCATGTGTCCAGAGTTCGTGGTGGTGGCGGTGGTGAGGAGAGATGCCAGCGTCTGGTTCTGACGCCAGCCATCGCCATCGTCCACCGAGAGGATCATGTTCAGTCCGTGACGACCAACTCGCACGGTGTGCCACGACCCATCGCCCAATGGGAAGCCCTCTAAACACACCTCCTGCATAGCCTGCACCGCTCCAGCTGCCCCGGTCACCGACGCACACACCACACCGCCGCGTAACTGCCAGGCACAGTAAAGCTGATGAAGACAGTGTCAATCACATTTAAGATACGCAAGCACAAACTGGAAGCAAACACCCGTAAGATACGCAAGCACAAACTGGAAGCAAATACTTTTACGGGACTTACCGAGGCCAAAAACTAGACTTACGTGTAACTTTAAGGAAGTAGACGGCTGGGGGGCGTTCAGCTGCACCAGTAGCCCGTTAGGACGACCTCTCGTCCTGACGCGCATCTGTAGCGTCATGTGGTAAGGGTGTGGTGTGAAGGACAGCGCCGTCTTCATGTACGAGGCCTGACCCAAGGCAACTGGTATGGTAGGCATGGCACACCCAGACCCCGTCCATCCTGGGAAACACTCGCATCTCGGATCGTCCAAGCCATTCACACAACGGCCTCGCGGACTGCAGGAGACCAGCCTACTCCCACAGGCGAGTTCTTGTGGTCTACAACCCCTCACACTCTCACTGCTGTACGCTGGCTCACCCAAGTCAACCAGCTGAGCAAGAAGTGCTGGATATATCAAAATACCGACAGAAGCTATGAAGCTTATGAACTATCCTAAGACTTACAGAAAGAATCTGAAAATGGTATATCCAAAAGACAGTCGAAAATAAACTACGTTTGTGTACTACACACACACACACGCACACACACACACACACACACACACACACATATATATATATATATATATATATATATATATATATATATATATATATATATATATATATATATATATACTGCAATTGTATCTTGAGGAGCTTTCAAATTGGTCAAATTCACAGCCAAAGTAGCTACTGGAAATCTTTTTTCCAAGGCTACACGTACAGGATACAACCCAGTATAGCAAGACACAAGAATCCATGTAAGACGTACCTCTCCGTTGACTGTGAGGTGAGAGACGCAGCCGTCCAAGGCTTGGCGCACCAGGGTGCTCGACCATCCATAGTTTGCAGAGTGTGGGTATGGGTGGGCGAAGCCACCTACCTGCAGGGGTGCACTACCGGCCCAGCTTTCTGTCGTCTGCGAGGCCGTCCATGGGGCCCTTGCGATGCAGTGGTCAGTCGCTACTCGTGCTAGCCACCCGTCCTCTCCCACACAGGTCCACCATTAGTGTCACACCCTGAAGGATTAACAGAAAGAAAACGAAGTAAGAAAGTATCCAGACATTCATAAAGTGAAAGCTAAAAGAACGACACAATCAAACGAGTAATCTATATACTATGTCCTCTCTATAGCTGGGTACCTGACAAAATACGATCTCTAAACCCCATTTACGTATAATGACGACGAATGTAATATAAGACGAAGGTGGTCATCAAACAGGACCGTCAAAGCCTTGGTACCTGAGGGTTGAGATGCAGGTGGAGTGTGTGCCAGGTGCCAGTGTTGAGTGTGGTGTTCACCTGCAGCTTCACTGGTCCCCTAGCACCTTCCAGCACCACCTGTGGCTGCCCATCTACCAGCTGCAGTGCCATCATGGGCGTGGGTGGATAGTGAGAATGGGAGGTGGTGGATGACAGTGGTCCTGAGTAAAGGATCAGCGCGTGAGGGCATCGTGTAAGAAGGCGTAAGGAGAGAGTTGTGGGGAGACAAGGAGGCAGTGGCTTGACCCAAGCCCAGCCAGACCCGGAGAAGGTACGAGCAAGGACCTTACACCGGGGACCCCAAGACCCGCCTGGACACACACACCTGCAGGAGATACGCGAAAATGCACGAAGTTAACAGAAATCTGAAAAAAAAATGAAAAAACTTGAATAATCCTTCATGATATTCCCTCCAAACGGCTTTAATCAGATACAGAAATAGACAAAAAAGCTAATGGATTTGTCTGTCATTGTCGGGACAGGTCTGGTGTCTGCCTGCGATGACTGGAATACATTTCCGGCATTAAAGTTGAGGCAACAGGGTCGGTGTGGGGTGTTAAGAAGTCCCTCCTGACGGTGCGACACTGGCTGGCATTTCCAGCACGCACGAAGGTAAACAAAAAGTATAGATTCCAAGAAGCAGGATAAAGGGCTTCGGTATTTATAATCACCAGGAGAGAGATAGAGAGATATATAGATAGACAGAGATAGATAGATAGATAGATAGACAGAGAGAGAGAGAGAGAGAGAGAGAGAGAGAGAGAGAGAGAGAGAGAGAGACGTATCTCTGAAGACGTCCGAGTTGAACAGCTAAAAGTATATACTCCAATACGAGCTGTGAGGCAGTCGTTGACTTGCAACCCTGATGGTTCTGCTAACTCCTCCTACCTGTTGCCCAGGTCCGTCCTGACGCAGCGGCCGCCGTTGAGGCAAGAGGAGGGCGTGCAGGCGTCGTCCACGTAGCCTGCCGTGTGGGCCAGGCAGTCCTGGGCTCGTGTGAGGCGTGGCGTTACCAAGGACGTGACGTTAGTGTCCACCACCTGTGAGGGAGACGTGACCATGGCGTTACGTGAATGAAGGGATAATCCCATGGCAGTCTGAAGGTGGAAACAAGCTGTGTGTGCTGAGGGTTGGGAGGTGAAACTTTGTGTCAACTGTTTACGTCTGATGAGGCGGAATACTTACGTGAAACATGGATCGTGTTGTAAAGGTTCAGTAAAAGAAATTATCTAAATTCCTACTGAACTGAGATTACCCCTTCACACACACACACACACACACACGTGTGTCGTAGAAGGCGACTAAAAGGGGAGGGAGCGGGGGGCTGGAAATCCTCCCCTCTCGCTTTTTTTTTTTAATTTTCCAAAAGAGGGAACAGAGAAGGGGGCCAGGTGAGGATATTCCCTCAAAGGCCCAGTCCTCTGTTCTCAACGCTACCTCGCTAATGCGGGAAATGGCGAATAGTATGAAAGAAAGAAAAGATATATATATATATATATATATATATATATATATATATATATATATATATATATATATATATATTTCTGCCCCTCGTTCCTTGAGGGTAGGTTAGGTATACTCAAACTCTAAAGATCCCTCAAGCATATCCTGAGCCCATATTCACCTTAACTTTGGAAACATGAGCTTCAACATCTACACGACTACCACTTCGGTCTACCTAACTCTCTATCTCCGACGCCTGTTCCCACTAGGAACTTCCTGAAGGAGTTGACCACGGGAATAAAGTCACCTTGACTAGTGAACTCCCTCCAGTGCCGTTTTTTAAGTGTTTGGTGCCTCGCCCATCTTACTCTCCCATTACCCACGCCTGGGCAGGACCCACCTGCAGGGGAAGTGCCATTGACGCCAGGGATGCGACAGATGAGGGGTTGTGTGTGGCCATACTGTCAGCAGGAGAGAAGACTGAAGACCCAGATGCATCTCTTCCATTCTTCCCTTCCACAATACGAGTGTCCTCCAGCGCTACGCGAAGATTCATCACCTTCTCCGCCTGAAGGAGGGGGATAAGTAAACAAATGGGTTATCCAGTAATCAAGTCTTGCCTAGGTACTGATACAGTGTGGGTCTTTGAGAGGTGCTGCGAGGGACCGAGCACTTGGTCCTTTTCAATCAGGGGTGGACTGCACGTGGAGAGCAAGCAGCCTCTCTCTCTCTCTCTCTCTCTCTCTCTCTCTCTCTCTCTCTCTCTCTCTCTCTCTCTCTCTCTCTCTCTCTCCCCACCTGCAGTGCTCTGTCAATATTTCCCACTCGGACATCAATTTCCCCACAGCGTGATGGCTAGGGGGACTGACTGTAGGGGGCAGTGCTAGGCTACGGGTGGTGGTGGATGACGGCGGCTAATCCATAGCATAAAGAGATGGTCAACTTGTCAAGCTAACACTCGCACGTGTGGGTGAGGCTGGGTGGAAAGGCAGGGAAGAAAGCATCCTGTATGAGCCAGTGGTGTTTGATACTCTAAAAGAACCTTGAGAGGACCTGAGCTGATGTTGCTGTACTTACCTGTTGCAGGTGGAGTGCCAGCAGTCCATGCAGCTTGACCGGGTCCATGAAACTCCCGCCCTTCTGTCTCACGCTGAGCCACACGCAGGCGAGGGGCGGCGGCGTGGCAGGGGTGGCGGTGGAGCTGGCGTTAGCGAGGGAGGATCTCTGGGACGTCGTGTCAAGAGTGATGACGCCTTCGTCGGGGAAGCCATACACACTGACGATCTCTACAGCCTCGGCTTCTCTCCCTACCACCTGCGTCACGGCCTCCGTCAGGGTGCCCAGTCCACCTCCACCGCGCTACAAGACAAGTCACTCTCGTACACTACACGGATTCAACGCAACTTGCAAGTACTGCCTATACACAACATATGATAGCAGTTACGTGGGCACCATCCAGGGTTCAAACCTATTTGTGTCAAAATAAGGACAAGGCTTAATATAATTCAGTATCATAAACTTTCATGGAGAAATTATCTAACTCACTCCCAATAAGAAAAAGATCTACAAAGGATATTACTCTTAAGTTTACAGTTCAACTATTGTTAAACTATTAGTATCAAGAACCAGGCAGCAGAAATGACTTCGATTGGTCGAGGCCTGAACCTGCAGGAGGGTGAGAGGCATGCACGGGGTAAAGTGTTCGATACACTGAGGCACCAACTGTACACAGCAATTCTTTTTTCCTTTTTTTTAGTAGTGATATCAGAAGGGGATGAAAGGCTAGTATTACCGTGGGCGTCCAGCCAGCGGCCAGTGCTGAGGGTGTGGTGGGCGTGAGGGTGACGGGGACGGCGTGAGCCAGGGCCTCGGGAGACAAGTACCTCACCACCACAGTCACCTTGGCTGCCACGTCCCTCTGGCCCCACACTCGGTCAGACACGCTGAAGTGCAGCTCGTACCTGAGGCGAAACCAGTGATGCCATCAGGTACGTCATGATTTATCTGACCACCTGTGGCAAGACCGACATTCCTCTGTGATACTGCTGTTTGCGCTATACTGAGCTTCAGTCTAATCTTATTTTCATGGAAAATTCCTGGTTTCGTCTGTTCCTGGCTTTGCCTTGATACATGGGAGATGGTAAACAAGTATGAAGAAAAGGGACCTTTATTATCATTATCATTATTATCATATTACCCAAAGGACCCCTTCTCCAGGAGATCCTACAGCTCCAAGGCTGCGCTACATACAGTAGCAGGGAGAATACGGACTCATCTGGACTGAGAAGTGTTTCGACGGGATTGCACATCTGCTAACAACCTCTGTTTTACAACCTTTTTCCACTTGCGGCGTAACCACATATAAATCACGCATTTCATTTGTTTTGTGTAAACAGTTATCAATGATAATTGAGGGGAGGCTAAAATAACAATAAGATCTGAAGCAGTTTCACCTTCGTCATTACGCTAGTCACTGAGGTAACCTTACCTTCCCTCTCTGAGCTGTGTGGAGGCGAAGATCTCCCCAGTGTTGACCTGGAGGGTAAAGAGTGGGTGGGGAGGTCCCGCCCATGAGAAGGACTTATCCTGAAGGTCCCAGTCATCCGGATCCTCGACGTAGACACGGCCCAGAGCAGCGTCCGCACCCCCACCCTGCAGCAGGTGTCATCACAGAACTCATTAGTGAGTGAGCCACGACACTGTGCATGGAAACATGTCGTAGGTTCTACCACAGGGCTTTTATAATGCCATATAACACATATGAGATTCCCATGGACTCGTTACGTTCAATCTACAAAGTCAATGTACGGTCGACCCGTTGATAAAGATGACATCAATCAATGAACTGAAGGAAAAACATATTCTCTGAAGAGGAAAATAACATTTCTAACGTTAACACTGGTAAGTGGTTGATGAACTTCAATCCAGCTTGATATATGATGGAGGGAGTGGAATATAGTGAAATGAGACTATCAGTTTCAGTTGGTATTGTGGTGGCAGTTCGTATTATGGTGGCAGTTCGTATTGTGGTGGCAGATGGTATTGTGGCGGTAGTTCGTATTGTGTTGGCAGTTGGTATTGTGGTGGCAGTTCGTATTATGGTGGCAGTTCGTATTATGGTGACAGTTCGAATTATGGTGGCAGTTCGTATTGTGGTGGCAGTTCGTATTGTGGTGGCAGTTCGTATTGTGGTAGCAGTTGGTATTGTGGTGGCAGTTGGTATTGTGGTGGCAGTTGGTATTGTGGTGGCAGTTGGTATTGTGGTGGCAGTTGGTATTGTGGTGGCAGTTGGTATTGTGGTGGCAGTTCGTATTGTGGTAGCAGTTCGTATTGTGGTGGCAGCTCGTATTGTGGTGGCAGTTCGTATTATGGTGGCAGTTCGTATTGTGGTAGCAGTTCGTATTGTGGTGGCAGTTCGTATTGTGGTAGCAGTTCGTATTGTGGTGGCAGTTCGTATTGTGGTGGCAGTTCGTATTGTGGTGGCAGTTCGTAGTATGGTAGCAGTTCGTATTGTGGTGGCATTTGGTATTGTGGTGGTGGTGTACAGACCTTATCGGTGTGGTAGATAAACCCAGCAATGGTGTGAGCAGCTGTCAAATGACCCCAACATTCCATACACGAGACAAGTCACAGAAATCAGCGGGAGCCATACATTATCAGGTCTCTCCAAAGACATTCATGTCTAGAGGTAAATAAGGATGTAAATGACTCAGTTATTAGTTATCATAAACATCGGTCTCAGTGGACACATGGAGAGGATGACACTTCGGGAAAGCATTAAACAAAATAAATGATATATATAAACTTGGCTCTGTAGCAACAGGTTTGGAGGAGCTGATCTGTTGGAGGAAGTCTAGTGGTGGGCAACAAGTACTTGTATCAAAAAACGAGAGAAAGTGAGTAATACAGGAGGGGGAGAGTAGCAGATACGAACCACCCCCCCTTACTTTTCCGCCACTTTGGAAGAGATTGGGGACGATGGGAGACATGATCCACACACACACACACACACACAGAGAGAGAAGCAACACTCGAATGGGATTCTGTGTTTAGTGAAGGGAAGATATCCCTACTCAGACGTGAGACAGCCATGAGAGGTATACAACTGTGGAAACTAAAGGGAAACAATTGCTTCATAAATTGAGAATAGATTTCCCTCAGTCGAGACCACTCAAGCACAGAAAGTTTGGTCATATGTTGTCCAAACCGATTCAGCACAAGGGTACAAAAATAAGATACGAGAGAAAGATGTGGTACAATGGAAGGTGATTTAGAAGCCCGAAATTAATAAGGATGAGAATTCAATGAGCATAAAAAGCCAAACAGCACTTGGAAGGTGTGAGATAGCTTCAAATGGACTCAGACAAGAAAAGACAAGTTGGAAAATTTTGAAAGAAAAAGCATATACGAGGTAAACAATGTAACGTGAATGTTTCATACATCTATCAGAAGATATCTATCTGTTAGAGAGCACATCATTCACAATGAAGGATTTCAAAAGGTAGGATTGTTTGAGTATGATATGGAGAGGAGCTGATTGCAAATTTCAAAGGCTTATCTACAGTGGAGGACATGTTGCAGTGTGGACAGGGCTTCGCCACCGAGAGGAGGTAACACCGCGGGTGCAAAAAAAGGTCGCCTTTTGGCGAGGCTATGTCAGTGGAAGCACAGACTCGTCCAAGAACTTCGAAGGAGTCCCCCCACTTCTTCCCTGTTACAGGGAGCTGCCAGGCCCTGAGAGAGAGAGAGAGAGAGAGAGAGAGGTCCGTGGATAACATCGGAGAACTCATCCATAGAAACTGGACCAAAGGTGATTATAGATAAATGAGCATTAGACCAGTGAACATCGTCAGTCCAGATGGCACGGGATGGGGATCAGGCGAGGTGTGTGTGTGTGTGTGTGTGTCACCTGAGTCTTCCAGAGGTAGACGGTCTTGGCGGCAGGTTTCATGGGGTTGTCGTTGACATCGTCAATGATGACGGTGACGGGTTGTGTGGCTGCCAACCCCCCAGCGTCTGCCACCACCACCTCGGCCGTCAGCTGGCGGTGCTCCTCCCTGTCCACGGGCCCTAATGTCCACACCTCAGCCCCGCCACGTCCACTGTCTGCACCTGCCATGTACAGGTCATAGTATGTCAACTTATAGTACACGTATTTGCATAATAACCTTACCATATGTTGTATGGGATCTAAACAGTAAATCACAGTCATTCAAAATAGATTGCTTTCATGAAACATACCAAATACCATCGTTACAAAGACCAGTTCATTCTGCGAGGATATACCTTCCTTAAAGCTAGACAGGAAGGGCTTAACAATTAAATTCACTTAAGTCCCTCAGTAATGTTAAACAACACGAAGAAAGGTATAATGGTTGTAGGACGAGGGAAAGGCGAGGGGAAGAGAAGGATTTCACAGCTTAATTGTTCGAGGGAAGAAGAACGGGGTATCATAACGGTCTTTCCTCGAGTATTTGGTTTCCACACGAAAACTGTGGGAAGCAACATAGCAGAAACCTGTCCCATGACTCGAGTTACAAAGCCTTGATAGCTGGAGCAAACAAACCCGCACAAAGCTCACGAGAATGGTGGCCAGAATGATACCTGCAGGAGGAGAGAGAGAGAGAGAGAGAGAGAGAGAGAGAGAGAGAGAGAGAGAGAGAGAGAGAGAGAGCAGAAAAGAATGGAACGAGAGAGATAATGCTCGGAGAACTGATGAGAGGGAAGACTTTTGATTCCAATTTCGCTCCTTAGAGAGATGGGCAAGCACGGCTCCGACCACAGACTAAAGATCAGTGATCCAAACTGGAGCAAATTAGAAAACTGGCAGGATCAGTACTCACTTGAGTCGTACTTGATGGAGAGGGTGTCGAGGACGTGGGCGGGATTGGTGGGAGCCAGGGTGAAGTTGAAGGGCGGGCCGTGGGCCAGCGCCCACACGTCGTCGTCGGTAGCTGTGAGGAGGCCCAGGAGGGAGGCAGGAGTGCCCTCGGTCACATGTAGGAGGGTGGGAGGTAGGAGGCGCGGGGGGCAGTCGTTGACATCCGTCACGGTGATGGTGAGGGTGGCTGTGGACGAGAGGGAGGAGGGGCGGCCACCCTCGTCCACCGCCACCACCCTGGCCACACCTACCTCCCCGCCGGGAGCCTCACGGTCCAGGGCGCGCCACAGCCTCACGCCCCCGCTACTGTCCACGCTCAGGGCGCCCCACCCGCCCTCCACACGGTACTCCACTCCCTGCTGCATCATCTACGGGAGACAGAGACAAGGCAACTAA
>NC_092287.1:9042796-9107796 GCF_036320965.1 Panulirus ornatus
CTGAACACGACGGAGCGACCCCTGAACACGACGGTACGACCCCTGAACACGACGTGCGACCCCTGAACATGATGGTGTGACCCCTGAACGCGACAGTGCGACCCGTGAACACGACGGTGCGACCCCTGAACACGACGGAGCGACCCCTGAACATGATGGTGTGACCCCTGAACGCGACAGTGCGACCCGTGAACACGACGGTGCGACCCCTGAACACGACGGAGCGACCCCTGAACACGACGGCGCGACCCCTGAACACGACGGAGCGACCCCTGAACATGATGGTGTGACCCCTGAACGCGACAGTGCGACCCGTGAACACGACGGTGCGACCCCTGAACACGACGGTACGACCCCTGAACACGACGGTACGACCCCTGAACACGACGGTGCGACCCCTGAACACGACGGAGCGACCCCTGAACATGATGGTGTGACCCCTGAACGCGACAGTGCGACCCGTGAACACGACGGTGCGACCCCTGAACACGACGGAGCGACCCCTGAACACGACGGTGCGACCCCTGAACACGACGGTGCGACCCGTGAACACGACGTACGACCCCTGAACACGACGGTACGACCCCTGAACACGACGGTGCGACCCCTGAACACGACGGAGCGACCCCTGAACATGATGGTGTGACCCCTGAACGCGACAGTGCGACCCGTGAACACGACGGTACGACCCGTGAACACGACGGTGCGACCCCTGAACACGACGGTACGACCCGTGAACACGACGGTACGACCCCTGAACACGACGGTACGACCCCTGAACACGACGGTACGACCCCTGAACACGACGGAGCGACCCCCGAACACGACGGTGCGACCCCTGAACACGACGGTACGACCCGTGAACACGACGGTGCGACCCCTGAACATGATGGTGTGACCCCTGAACGCGACAGTGCGACCCGTGAACACGACGGTACGACCCGTGAACACGACGGTGCGACCCCTGAACACGACGGTACGACCCCTGAACACGACGGTACGACCCCTGAACACGACGGCGCGACCCCTGAACACGACGGTACGACCCCTGAACACGACGGTGCGACCCCTGAACACGACGGTACGACCCCTGAACACGACGGTGCGACCCCTGAACACGACGGTACGACCCCTGAACACGACGGTACGACCCCTGAACACGACGTGCGACCCCTGAACATGATGGTGTGACCCCTGAACGCGACAGTGCGACCCGTGAACACGACGGTGGATAATCAAATTCCATTAATCGGTCCTGGGTTAAACAAAATCCAGATTAATTCGGTCCTGGATATCAAAATCCAGATTAATTCGTCCTGGATAATCAAAATCCAGATTAATTCGGTCCTGGATTAATCAAAATCCAGATTAATTCGGTCCTGGATTATCAAAATCCAGATTAATTCGGTCCTGGATTAATCAAAATCCAGATTAATTCGGTCCTGGATTAATCAAAATCCAGATTAATTCAGTCCTGGATTAATCAAAATCCAGATTAATTCGGTCCTGGATTAATCAAAATCCAGATTAATTCGGTCCTGGATTAATCAAAATCCAGATGAATTCGGTCCTGAATGAATCAAAATCCAGATTAATTCGTTCCTGGATTAATCAAAATCCAGATGAATTCGATCCTGGAATAATCAAAATCCAGATCAATTCGGTCCTGGATGATCAAAATCCAGATTAATTCGATCCTGGATTAATCAAAATCCAGATTAATTCGGTCCTGGATTAATCAAAATCCAGATTAATTCGGTCCTGGATTAATCAAAATCCAGATTAATTCGATCCTGGATTAATCAAAATCCAGATTAATTCGATCCTGGATTAATCAAAATCCAGATTAATTCGGTCCTGGCTAATCAAAATCCAGATTAATTCGGTCCTGGATTAATCAAAATCCAGATTAATTTGGTCCTGGATTAATCAAAATCCAGATTAATTCGGTCCTGGATAATCAAAATGCAGATCATTTCGGTCTTGGATAATAAAAATCCAGATTAATTCGATCCTGGATAATCAAAATCCAGATTAATTCGGTCCTGGATTAATAAAAATCCAGATTAATTCGGTCCTGGATTAATCCAAACCAATTCGGTCCTGGATTAATCAAAATCCAGATTAATTGTCCTGGATTAATCAGAATCCAGATTAATTCGTTCCTGGATAATCAAAATCCAGATTAATTCGTCCCTGGATTAATCAAAATCTTTTTTGTTCCTTATGTCTGAATGTCTCCCAGTCCCGAGGCTTTTGGACCCGTCGTGGGACGTGATGAGCTGCTGCTTCCCACAGTTTCTATGTAAAGTCTGGCCACTCGAGGATTGACCGTTATGATCCTTCCTTCCTTCCTCTCCCCCCTCGAAAACAGCGAGGCTGTGGAATGCTCCTCCTCTCCTCCTCCTTTTCGTCTTTCTTTCCATCTATTTTCTTTTTTTTTTCCTTTTAATACTTTCTTTCACCGGAGATGGCCTTCATTGGGGGCATATCTTTGCCTGTTAGTCACAATAAATAATAAAAAAAATTGGTTAGTCACAATAAATAATATAAAAAATAAACGTATAAAAATTCTAATTCAGTGGCGCCTGTATATAATTCAGCATCAGATGTTTCCTACATAAGTAGGAGTGTAAAAGTCCCACTGGGCGCAAATCGTTCGTGGCCAATAGAGATAAAAATAAATAATAATTCATTTATAAACGAATTCCAACTGCTTTACTAATGACATCTGCATACTAATTGTTGTCCGTTGTTGCTCTATATCCCGCTATCACCTACGAAACGCCATTCGGTTGGGCAAAAATAAAAAAAAATTCCCCGAGCTTTTACTAACGAAATGCTTGAACCTTCGAATCGTTCCGAAATATTGTGCCGTTCCAGTACATTCGCTCTTTTATACTGGTCCATCTGTTCCGTTCCTCCCTCCCCCCGAGGGTTTTCCTCCAATTGGCACGTTCGTACGTTCATTTCCCGCTTGTTTTCTCGGTGGCGATGGAGCATGATGGTGTACAGGGTTCGTTTCTTATGTATACAACGAACAGTTAATTCATTCAGTCGCCAGTTTTCGATCTTCTCTTGAAAGTTTTCGTTACGTTTTCCCTCTCAACCTGACTCCCTGATACGATTTCGCTATCAGTGTATATATATATATATATATATATATTTTTTTTTTTTTTTTTTATACTTTGTCGCTGTCTCCCGCGTTTGCGAGGTAGCGCAAGGAAACAGACGAAAGAAATGGCCCAACCCCCCCCCCCCCCCCATACACATGTACATACACACGTCCACACACGCAAATATACATAACTACACAGCTTTCCATGGTTTACCCCAGACGCTTCACATGCCTTGATTCAATCCACTGACAGCACGTCAAACCCTGTATACCACATCGCTCCAATTCACTCTATTCCTTGCCCTCCTTTCACCCTCCTGCATGTTCAGGCCCCGATCACACAAAATCTTTTTCACTCCATCTTTCCACCTCCAATTTGGTCTCCCTCTTCTCCTCGTTCCCTCCACCTCCGACACATATATCCTCTTGGTCAATCTTTCCTCACTCATTCTCTCCATGTGCCCAAACCATTTCAAAACACCCTCTTCTGCTCTCTCAACCACGCTCTTTTTATTTCCACACATCTCTCTTACCCTTACGTTACTTACTCGATCAAACCACCTCACACCACACATTGTCCTCAAACATCTCATTTCCAGCACATCCATCCTCCTGCGCACAACTCTATCCATAGCCCACGCCTCGCAACCATACAACATTGTTGGAACCACTATTCCTTCAAACATACCCATTTTTGCTTTCCGAGATAATGTTCTCGACTTCCACACATTTTTCAAGGCTCCCAAAATTTTCGCCCCCTCCCCCACCCTATGATCCACTTCCGCTTCCATGGTTCCATCCGCTGACAGATCCACTCCCAGATATCTAAAACACTTCACTTCCTCCAGTTTTTCTCCATTCAAACTCACCTCCCAATTGACCTCACCTCCCAATATATATATATATATATATATATATATATATATATATATATATATATATATATATATATATATATTGGAAAGGATCACGATTTTGCGCGTGATCAAGATATTCGTATGAGTCCACGGGGAAAATAAAACACGAAAAGTTCCCAAGTGCACTTTCGTGTCATACTCACATCATCAGGGGAGACACAAGAGAGAAATATAACAGTCAGTTAATATACATCGAAGAGACGAAGCTAGGACGCCAAATGGCGAGTGTGACGGGTTCAAGTCTTCGTGGTAGTGACGCACACTCCAGATGGCTCACCATGGCTTGCCACCAGCAGGCGAAATGATATTTGTAGAACAGGGAGAGGGGAAACAACGTCCCGGGTGGATGGGAAGAGGGATGGTTGAAGACAGGTGGTAAGTAGGGGAGAAGGTAAGAGATGAAAGGATTCTAATTCCATTCTAAATGTGGCAGAGATAGAGGAAGAGGCATTCAAGGCAAGCGAGCAGTGCTTCACACTGTAATGAATTAAACATTGTACATATTGACCAATCAAAACATTATTTGGGTGTAGAGAAATCGATCAAATTGCAGCCGCTGTCCAAGGAAAAGTTGGAAAATCGGCTGTGCGATGATGACCACTGTGTTCTCCCAGCATACCATATAACAACACCAGGCTTTTACTCGTATCTATCAACATTCCAGCTAAAGAAGGACTTGAATTTAGTCATTTATGTCTGTATATATATATATATATATATATATATATATATATATATATATATATATATATATATATATATATATATATATATCCTGGCCAATAAGGGGGTCTTAATTCATCGTATGATCCGTTTTATTACCCACCTCTTTCCTTATTCATGTATTCATAACTTCCACTTTACCCTTGCAATCAATCACAGACGTATCCTGCCTTGTCTGAGGCACTGGTCTACATTCCGTTCATATGAGCTTGATTTCCTCCACTCGAACTACGAAATGAGAGATAGACAGAGAGAGAGAGAGAGAGAGAGAGAGAGAGAGAGAGAGAGAGAGAGAGAGACACACACACACACACATACACTTAAACCTCTCACCAGAACCAGACACACATCATCACTACCACACTCCCTCCCATCAAGGGCAGTAACACATCATCCCTATCTCAGTCCAGTCACCACCACACCGTACTGCCATCACTACTACGAAGCCATCACCCCCCACCCGGGCTCACGTCGCCACAACCACACCCTCGTCACCCCACCCAGACACACGTCGCCACAACCACACCCTCGTCACCCCACCCAGACACACGTCGCCACAACCACACTCTCGTCACCCCACCCAGACACACGTCGCCACAACCACACTCTCGTCACCCCACCCAGACACACGTCGCCACAACCACACCCTCGTCACCCCACCCAGGCACACGTCGCCACAACCACACCCTCGTCACCACACCCAGACACACGTCGCCACAACCACACCCTCGTCACCCCACCCAGACACACGTCGCCACAACCACACTCTCGTCACCCCACCCGGACACACGTCGCCACAACCACACCCTCGTCACCACACCCAGACACACGTCGCCACAACCACACCCTCGTCACCCCGCCCAGACACACGTCGCCACAACCACAAACCAGGTGCAGGTTCACGTCATGACTACCACAACCACGTCACCACCATCACACCTTCGTCACCACTACCAGTAGACACACACACACGTCTCCACTAACGTACAGCCCTCATTACCTTTACTCAAACATTCAATTAACACAGGCCTTCATGTAACATGAGGCCCTCTTACCTCCCGCTGTTTTCATGAGGTGGGGGAACGAAGGGCGACGACGCGAACTGCATGAGGTTAGGTGAAGTATCTCATTTGAATATTCAAAATTTAATCTCGCCACTCGCCAGCCCCATCCCACCCCCAGTGGCCGGATTAGCCTAAAATCTAAACAGCTGACACTCTCTTAAGTTGTATTACCTCAGAACTCCAAAGTTGTATTATCCTAGAACCCCAAGACTCGGGCCTTGGGGAATTGCTAGGCCTCGCTGACTCAGGCTAAAGTCATACAAGGTCGTGCGCGCGCGCGCCACAAGACTTGGAAGGTTTGGGGGTATAGGGAGGGAGCGTGATGGATATCTAGAGGGAGGACGTGGGATGGGAGGGAGGGAGGAGGGAGGGCGGAGCGCTTAGAAGGATGGAGGGAGTGTCAAGTGATGGAGAGGAGCATAATGCTACGTGGTGGAGTACGTGGGAGGGACCAGAACCAAGCGATCGGATGGCGTATGACAAGGTCACCAGCTGGGGTACGTACGCCTCACGATTTACTCACGAGGAGACTTGCCTCCTTTCAAAGCAGAGCCAGCGCGTAGGACTCACCGCAGGGAAAAGAATACCTTGAGCAACGGAGAAAACGAATCTTTTTTTTTTGGGTCAGGTGTTGTCAAGTGCTACGTGTGTGCGAGATGGAGAGACTGCATGTATGTGGCCCTTCAGCACACTGCTGTGCGATCTCTCCACCTCACACACAACATACGACTCCTCCCTCATATAACGCTAGTAGATCTCTTCCTGCGGTGAGCGATACGCGCTAGCCTTGCCTTCTGGCGGTACTCGCAAAGTTCTCCAAGCAGACAACCCTGTTACAGACCATCAAGTTGTTTTGTTATTCCTCCCCTTTCCCTTCATTTCTCCTTCCATCCCTTTAAGCGCCATCCCACTATCCTCCTTCTACATAGTCATTAACCTCCCCCTAAGACACACACACACAACCATACGCCAGTCTTGCAGTACGTTGTTATACGACCTTAATCAGCTAATGTTTGCCTCTGGGTTAAGCTCAACACAGTAAAATTTCCCTAAATTCCTAATCTACATAAGACTATGGTGAGGAGGAACGGGGCGGGGAGGAGGGGGCGGGGTGCACATTAAAGAAGAGGGGGCTCCATCGCACAACCCATTAACCTCCTTCGGTATATCAACCTAGCAAGGAACACACATACGAAGGGACAATGTGCGTGTGTCTGTGTGTTTTAGAGAGAGAGAGAGAGAGAGAGAGAGAGAGAGAGAGAGAGAGAGAGAGAGAGAGAGAGAGAGAGCAGCAGCAGCAGCAGCATCGGTATATTCGTCTGGCTGTGAATCAAAACCGTACTTGACAGTCTTCCGCCTTCACCATGTATGGTGGGAGTTCATGACCTCAGGTGTTCTGTGACCTCGACTACTGGTAGAGAGTTAGAAGATGGTGGGGGGGGGGGGGTGAGTAAATATGTGGATAGAGAGGGAAGGTGGAAGGAGAGGGATTGACGGGAGTGTGGAGGGATGGAAAGTCTTTGGTGGCATAACACAGCCTCGCCTCACCTCCACGCCTATACAAATACTCACTAGCCTACCATCCAGTGGCACAAATCTTTTATCATTTCCAGTAAACGAATCTGTTGCATCTCCTACTTCTGCTCCTACACTAGAAATTCCCAGCACACACCACAATACACCTTAGTCTAATCTACCATATGACTCCTTTGGGTCCATGAATGTTACGTACAACTTCCATTGGTTCTGATATTCACTTGATGAATCCTAAACTTCATAAAGAGGATTTGATCTACATATCTTCTACTTTTTCCATCGCACCTCTCCGCCCTCCTCTTCACTTATCTTCTGACCTTCTTCACCCTCTCAGTAACATGTCTTTCACGTACATACCTTTTCATTTACCCTTCCCACCTCTTTCCCTGTGTGGAAAGGGACTATCACAACCACCCGGTCATCTATAACTTTCCCACTTTTCCATGAACGTAAACACATATTTTGTGCGTCCACTGTGCCACCACAATTTCTCTTGCAATCTCATCCACTCCGGGCGATCTTGTCCAAATTTCAACCTGTTTATATCTGCTTTTGACTTCAACCTAATGTATAATGATAGTGTCCTGTACTGAAATCTCTTCCCTTCCTCCTCCTCCTCCCATCTATACGTTTGATATCACATTCTCAAGCCAATTCTCTGATTCCCTCTGCTCTTTTAAAAATATAAGTTTTTGTGTCAATACTTTATCTGATTTAGTTAACAGGTGTTAACCAACATTTCTTATTCTTTCACACCCGCTACCCAAGCTCTGAAGGGAAAAAGAATGTATCTACTACTTAATGGCAATGATACTCCACAATACTACGTACAGATGCAGTATACAGGTTCGAATAATGGTCACTGGCAGTCGGTCCACAGTCAATCCGGCTGCTCATCCTGCTTTAGGAGTTAGAGCTAACGTGATAAAGGGGAAGGCATAACAAAGTTACCAGGTGAGGACTCACCCTGTCCGTGACCTGGATCATGAAGCGGAAGCCCCTGCGGTGGGCGTCGTCCTCGAAGTCGAGCGTCTGGCGGGCGAAGAGCTGCCCCACCGTGCCCTCCGTCCGCATCCCGAAGTGTTGCCAACCCCATCCGCTCTCCTCCACCACCTGCAACACACAGGAGGGAGAATAAGGTGACGCTAACCTCCCCTTAATTCAAGCTGGTCATTACACATCCAACCATACTGACCTGCTAGTA
Organism: Panulirus ornatus; assembly: GCF_036320965.1. Lineage (NCBI taxonomy): Eukaryota > Metazoa > Arthropoda > Malacostraca > Decapoda > Palinuridae > Panulirus > Panulirus ornatus. The sequence goes on from NC_092287.1 coordinate 9,051,359, forward strand.
AATACAGACCACCTCGAACTCGCCATGGATTCGTTCACCATACATTAAACCCTGGTCAATATATATATATATATATATATATATATATATATATATATATATATATATATATATATATATATATATATATTGAAGGCTCAATAATCTAACTGCAATAAATTGAGAATGACACTGTCAGCTTCTGTCATTCCCTTAGGGGCTGAAGGGGTGGGGGGAGGAAAGGACAATAAGAGACATATAATTAGAGGGATCATTGAAGTCAACAAGGGAAACATAATTACACGCAAAATTTGTGATCACAGATTATGAAAGACTAAATCTACAACTCAGGACAAGGTCCATGTACTTACTATAACTCAGGACAAGGTCCATGTACCATCTATAACTCAGGACAAGGTCCATGTACCATCTATAACTCAGGACAAGGTCCATGTACCATCTATAACTCAGAACAAGGTCCATGTACCATCTATAACTCTGGACAAGGTCCATGTACCCTCTGTAACTCAGGACAAGGTCCATGTACCATCAATAACTCAGGACAAGGTCCATGTACCATCTATAACTCAGGACAAGGTCCATGTATCCTCTATAACTCAGAACGAGGTCCATATACCCTCTATAGTTCAGGACGAGGTCCATGTTCCTCTATAACTCAGGACTAGGTCCATGTATCCTCTATAACCCAGGACAAGGTCCATGTACCATCTATAACTCAGGACAAGGTCCATGTATCCTCTATAATTCAGGACGAGGTCCATGTACCCTCTATAATTCTCAAGGCCATTGAAATGCTCCACTTTTATCCATTCTCTGTGTGCAGTTATACTCTCAGTCTGTGTTCTCTCAATTCTTCTGTAAGTATAAGAATCCACAACACTCGCTTCCTCAACAATACAGTACCAACCTCTACGTAATTTCATCCCTGTGTGTTGACGACAGGTCGAGGTGTTAACCTACATTCTAATTAACCGTTTGGGTGCAGGACAGACATCTTCAAGGTAATTTTAAGGTAAAGTAGGAAAGAAATCTTCAAGGTAATTTTAAGGTAAAGTAGGAAAGACATCTTCAAGGTAATTTTAAGGTAAAGTAGGACAGACATCTTCAATGTAATTTTAAGGTAAAGTAGGACAGATATCTATAATATAATTTTAAGGTAAAGTAGGACAGATATCTTCAAGGTAATTTTAAGGTAAAGTAGGACAGACATCTTCAATGTAATTTTAAGGTAAAGTAGGACGACAGACATCTTCAAGGTAATTTTAAGGTAAAGTAGGACAGACATCTTCAAGGTAATTTTAAGGTAAAGTAGGACAGACATCTTCAAGGTAATTTTAAGGTAAAGTAGGACAGACATCTTCAAGGTAATTTAAAGGTAAAGTAGGACAGACATCTTCAATGTAATTTTAAGGTAAAGTAGGACAGATATCTATAATATAATTTTAAGGTAAAGTAGGACAGATATCTTCAAGGTAATTTTAAGGTAAAGTAGGACAGACATCTTCAATGTAATTTTAAGGTAAAGTAGGACGACAGACATCTTCAAGGTAATTTTAAGGTAAAGTAGGACAGACATCTTCAAGGTAATTTTAAGGTAAAGTAGGACAGACATCTTCAAGGTAATTTTAAGGTAAAGTAGGACAGACATCTTCAAGGTAATTTAAAGGTAAAGTAGGACAGACATCTTCAAGGTAATTTTAAGGTTAAGTAGGACAGACATCTTCAAGGTAATTTAAAGGTAAAGTAGGACGACAGACATCTTCAAGGTAATTTAAAGGTAAAGTAGGACGACAGACATCTTCAAGGTAATTTAAAGGTAAAGTAGGACAGACATCTTCAAGGTAATTTTAAGGTAATGTAGGACAGACATCTTCAAGGTAATTTCAAGGTAAAGTAGGACAGACACCTTCAAGGTAATTTTAAAGTAAAGTAGGACAGACATCTTCAAGGTAATTTTCAGGTAAAGTAGGACAGACATCTTCAAGGTAATTTTCAGGTAAAGTAGGACAGACACCTTCAAGGTAATTTTAAAGTAAAGTAGGACAGACACCTTCAAGGTAATTTTAAGGTAAAGCAGGACAGACATCTTCAAGGTAATTTTAAGGTAAAGTAGGACAGACATCTTCAAGGTAATTTTAAGGTAAAGTAGGACAGACATCTTCAAGGTAATTTTAAGGTAAAGTAGGACAGACATCTTCAAGGTAATTTTAAGGTAAAGTAGGACAGACATCTTCAAGGTAAGTTTTAGGTAAAGTAGGACAGACATCTTCAAGGTAATCTAAAGGTAAAGTAGGACAGACATCTTCAAGGTAATTTAAAGGTAAAGTAGGACAGACATCTTCAAGGTAATTTAAAGGTAAAGTAGGACAGACATCTTCAATGTACTTTTAAGGTAAAGTAGGACAGACATCTTCAGGTAATTTAAATGTAAAGTAGGGCCATGACATCTTCAAGGTAATTTTAAGGTAAAGTAGGACAGACATCTTCAAGGTAATTTTAAGGTAAAGTAGGACAGACATCTTCAAGGTAATTTTAAGGTAAAGTAGGACAGACATCTTCTAGGTAATTACTTAAAATAGTGTTGAGGGAGATGAGCCTTTTAACTACTTTCCTAATCATATCTGGACCGAACAGATGACTCAAGGCGATCATCATCAACATGAAGCAAAGTTATTACTGTCACGAATGACAGAGTAAGGACGAAGAGAGAGAGAGAGAGAGAGAGAGAAGAGAGAGAGAGAGAGAGAGAGAGGAGAGAGAGAGAGAGAGAGAGAGAGACTGAAACCGAACACCGTGCCCACACTCGGACCTGTCACCAAAATTCAATTGTGGTGTCTGGCATTTCGTGAGTTGGGAACAACACATTACACAACGCTGACGTTTTAACAGTGCTGTCAGTAACCCCACACCAGGCGAGATCACGTGCCGTGCTCGCGTGGGATCACAACACGCGTCCCAACCCACAACGTCATCATGGTTCACTCTGGAGGAGTCAAAATGCCACACAGGCTAATGACCGCGAAAGACTGTGTGTTATTTCCCTGGCCAATGATGACGACTTAAGTACCTTAGGGGTGACTACGTTCACAGACCTCAAGCTAAAGGGTCCGGTTTATACGTACTGACACACATGATGGTGTGGAGGACATGGCTATAGCTTCCTGTATCACTTGGGCTAGCGAGGAGCCTGCACTTGCTTACGTAGTAACTTAAACTTCCTCCTCCTCCTCCTCCAAGAGGTTCCTGCAGCGCTCAGAAAGCTGGCCACGTCCGCCGGTCGGGACGTGGCCGAGTGTGTGGAACGCCATGACAAGAAGAGATGGAGTGGTGAGTAGTCGATGAAGACGCAGTTAATGGACCAAATGGGAATGAATTAAGTCGTAGACTAATCTGGTAGAATGAATGAATGAAAGTAGAATGACTAGGTAGAAGAGGCAGGCACGACTGACTCGGTAGATGAGGAGGGTAGACTGAACCGGTAGATGAGGAAGGTAGACTGACCCGGTAGATGAAGAAGGTAGACTGACCCGGTAGAAGAAGTAGTTGGAGGTGTCGTGGTCGGCGGTGGAGACCTGGAGGAGGGTGTCGTTCCTGGGGGCTCCGTGGCCCCAGGTCTCGTCCACCTCCACCTGCCACAGGTCGCGGGTCAGGCGAGGCGAGTTGTCGTTCACGTCCGCCAGACGCACCACCACTGTACCCGTACCTGGAGGGAGAGAGAGAGAGAGAGAGAGAGAGAGAGAGAGAGAGAGAGAGAGAGAGAGAGAGAGAGAGAGAGAGAGAAGAAAAGAAGAGAGAAGAGAAGAGAAAAGAGGAGAAGAGAGAAGAGAAGAAAAGAGGAGGGAGGGAGGGAGAGAGAGAGAGAGAGAGAGAGAGAGAGAGAGAGAGAGAGAGAGAGAGAGAGAGAGAGAGAGAGAGAGAGAGAGAGAGAGAGAGAGAGAGACTTTCAGTTTACAACTGTGGGGTGTTGGGCGCACCTACCTGGCGTTACAGTTCCGCTGTACTGTGACTGTACCTGGAGATAAATTCACACACTACAAGGTCATAACCTTATTACATAAGATACAAGGAAACCTAGTCAAGTGTGAATCACCTCGTAGGGCAAACTGCTTGTTCAAAACAAACCTCCGCGTTAAATGGAGACACGTAATTAACATACAGACATCACCTTCGAACAGATACTTGTGCACGTGTTTACCAAACGGTCTAACATACGACCTACCTCCCCAACCACTTATTCTACTCCAACGTAACCATCCTACTATCCTTCACCCACAAAAAATAAACTTCACACAGGTACACTCGAACGCTCGCAGACACATGCATCTATCTGAGGGCACTATACACACACACACACACACACACACACACACACACACACATACACACACATACACACACAAACACATACACACAGACACACACACACACACAAAGAGTGATAAAAAGAAAAGGGAACATTGGCAAACAAACTCAAGCGTGTACACACAAAAAACAACCACACGCGAATTAACGAGAGAGAGAGAGAGAGAGAGAGAGAGAGAGAGAGAGAGAGAGAGAGAGAGAGAGAGAGAGAGAGAGAGAGAGAGAGAGACTCTCCCATCCCCAGATCTGGACAACAAAAACAAACATGAATCACCCTTAGTTCCCTCGAAACCCTCAGGGAGGCTCCAGTCAGCCATCCATGTACACAGTGAACAGTGTTTAGCATGGCTTTGTTAAACTCCTTAACAATGAATGAAAGATAAAACACCGATACATACAAACCCCCAACACTCTGCCAGGATATATATATATATATATATATATATATATATATATATATATATATATATATATATATATATATATATATATATATATATATATACCTAGGGATAGGGGAGAAAGAATACTCCCCACGCATTCCCCGAGTGTCGTAGAAGGCGACTAAAGGGGACGGTAGCGGGGGGCTAGAAACCCTCCCCTCCTTTCTAAATGGGGAAACAGAAGAAGTCATGCGGGGAGTCCTCATCCTCCTTGAAGGCTCAGAATGGGGTGTCTAAATGTGTGAGGATGTAACCAAGATGAGAAAAAAGGAGAGATAGGTAGTATGTTTGAGGAAATGAACCTGGATGTTTTGGCTCTAAGTGAAACGAAGCTCAAGGGTAAGGGGGAAGAGTGGTTTGGGTATGTCTTGAGAGTAAATTCAGGTGTTGGAGAGGACAAGAGCAAAGGAAGGAGTAGCACTACTCCTGGAGCAGGAGTTGTGGGAGTATGTGATAGAGTGTAAGAAAGTAAGCTCTAGATTGATATGGTTAAAACTGAAAGTGGATGGAGAGAGATGAGTGATTATTGGTACATATGCACCTGGGCACGAGAAGAAAGATAATGAGAGGCAAGTGTTTTGGGAGCAGCTGAGTGAGTGTGTTAGCAGCTTTGATGCACGAGGCCGGGTTATAGTGATGGGTGATTTGAATGCAAAGGTGAGTTATGTGGCAGTTGAGGGAATAATTGGTGTACAAGGGGTGTTCAGTGTTGTAAATGGAAATGGTGAAGAGCTTGTAGATTTGTGTGCTGAAAGAGGACTGGTGACTGGGAATACCTGGTTTAAAAAGAGAGATATACATAAGTATACGTATGCAAGCAGGAGAGATGGCCAAAGAGCGTTAATGGATTACGTGTTAATTGATAGGCGCGTGAAAGAGGGACTTTTGGATGTTAATGTGCTGAGAGGGGCAACTGGAGGGATGTCTGATCATTATCTTGTGGAGGCGAAGGTGAAGATTAGTGGGGGTTTTCAGAAAAGAAGAGAGAATGTTGGGATGAAGAGAGTAGTGAGAGTAAGTGAGCTTGGAAAGGAGACTTGTGTGAGGAAGTACCAGGAGAAATTGAGTGCAAAATGGAAAAAGGTGAGAGCAAATGACGTAAGGGGAGTGGGGGAGGAATGGGATGTATTTAGGGTAGCAGTGATGGCTTGCGCAAAAGATGCTTGTGGCATGAGAAAGGTGGGAATTGGGCAGATTAGAAAGGGTAGCGAGTGGTGGGATGAAGAAGTAAGGTTGTTGGTGAAAGAGAAGAGAGAGGCGTTTGGACGATTTTTGCATGGAAGTAGTGCAAATGACTGGGAGACGTATAAAAACAAGTGGCAGGAAGTCAAGAGAAAGGTGCATGAGGTGAAAAAGTCGGCATTATATATATATATATATATATATATATATATATATATATATATATATATATATATATATATATATATATAAGGCACCAAAAACACAGATAACCCCCAACATGCATAAAAAAAAACTTCTACACCATATACTTCAGTCCTCTTCTCCATTTCAAACTATCCCTTACCCCTTACCACCTCCTCTCCCTCTCCTCTAAAACCCATAAAAGAACATACAGAACATCTGTATGCAGTATTAACACCAATGAATCTGATGAAATGTAAAACACGGCCTTCACACAAGTGTCTAAGGTTACCTTTGCTTCCGATGTTCTCTCGTTTCTGTTTTGTGTGTGTGTGTGTGTGTGTGTGTGTGTGTGTGTGTGTGTGTGTGTGTGTCTCGTTAATAGATGCCCCCGGAGGTCCGAGATTCCTGGAGGTTAATTGCTATCATTATAACTTACTGTAAAAAAAACGAGAAACTTTACAGACCAAGCTTGGATAATTTTGCGCAAGGTAAAGGCCTTACGGTCCAGTCTACGTATATATTATGCCGAAGTTCCTGGAATTTTAGTCGTAATGTTCTGTAATGTAATGTTTTGTTTATCAGACTTGTGTCGAAAATGTGCAGCGCTAGAATTTCGCTACTGACGCTGATCAGCGTGTGAGGACCTGAGTACGTTGGTCACACGTAATGGTTGACTATATATATATATATATATATATATATATATATATATATATATATATATATATATATATATTATATTCATTTTACTTAATTTCTGTTTCCCGCGTCAGCGAGGTAGCGCCAGGAAAGAGACGAAGAATGGCCCATCCACTCATATACACACACATATTTATATATATATATATATATATATATATATATATATATATATATATATATATACATACATAAATGCCCATACACGCACATATACATATCAACATATACATACACATACATATACATATGTACATATTCATAGTTGCTTGTCTTCATCCATTTTTGTCGCTACCCCGCACCACAGGACATACCATCGCTACCTCCCGCTTCAGCGAGGTAGCGCCAGGAAAACAGACAAAAAAGGCCATATTCGTTCACACTCAGTCTCCTTTAAAAACACACACACACACACACACACACACACAGAAACATGGTGCAGGAGGCGAGGTAAGTGATGTCTCACGAGAGATATTTTGCAGCGGGGTTTGAGACGCGGCCGATGTCATACATAACGGTGTGGTTCGAGACTTTGAGGGACTGACTTGACTGACCTCTGAGGGCGGCAATGCACGGCGTCTGAGCCCGAAAGGGGGAGGGATGGGGGGGGGGGGGGAGACTGCATTTGCGTCATTTCCGCTGGGGTGTGAATTATGACACAGTGTAAGAAGAGCTTTGTGGCGCGACGCATCGTTCGTGCCAGCTGGGGCGTGAGTTATGACTGTGACTGAAAGGATTTTTCAGGAAGCCTAAGTTTGAGCAAGACATCGTATGTTGTTCGGGCCATCTGGAAGGTGAGTTACGATTGAAGGCCAGATGGGCTGTCTTGGAAAGCCTGGGGGGGGGGTCCTCCATGCCCCCCTTCTATGGGTTACATAATGGCTTTTCGAAGCGATGCTGTGAACACTATAACAGAGCGATCGAAACTCTTCCTCTTTAAGCGGACAAGCCCACAGAAAATGGATGAAAGAAGACCTTTAATAATCATTTCTATCTTAATGCACATTTTGATTCAAAGAATTTAAGTTAGGTTTAATTTTTTTTCTCCTGTTTCCATCCCAATGGAAGGAGACGTTTCATTTCAGCTGCTTTTCCTTCATTTTGGAACAGACCGACTTCAGACTTGACTCTCTGTAGGCCTAAGCCTTCGCTCACATCATTTCGACTCTCATCTTTCCTCTTATGTTTTGGTCTTTTAAAAGACCGTATAGGACCAGAGTTCAAATAACTCAAAAACTCTGAGGTGCTGCTTCTTAAACCCTTGGGTCAATCGAGACGAAGCCCCGCATTCATATATACCTCTCTACAAACTTCTTATATATACGTTGAAAAGAATGAATTAGTGATTCGGATCAATCCATTGTTTCGTAGAGGTTCAATCTCAGTTACATTTCTTTTTCCAGGGGTTTGAATGGTCCATTATTTGTTAGTGTTCTCGTAATTTGGTGCGAGGAAGTACTATTCTTACATGTCCATTTTGCTATGTCAGACGGTCAATATTCAGGTAATTCGCCATAAAAGGTGTCTTTCCAAATATTTCCAAAGCTAAAATTTTGACTGAACCGTTTTTAGCCTCTTTTAGGGATCAAATTGTGGGCTTAAAAGAGTCCACTTTCTCTAAGTGCCATCTAATATGGACTTAGAATGCACGAACAAGCTGATGACCTAGCCAAAACATCTGTCTTGAAAGATGAAGTTGATCGCCTTAAAACCGTCATTCGAATAGAAAACGAGCAAAATCTTTTAGGGTAACAGGTCTATTTACCACCAAAGCATCATGCCAAAGTATACATGCGGTTCCACCAACAAGGATTACCAGGCACTTTGATAATGTTGTCGCCCGAATTAGGGTGGACTATAGATACTTATGGGAGTTTCTCTCTCCTGTTGACAGTGAACAGATCAAATAGAAACTCTAACAAAGTAATGCTCATACCTTGGAGCATTAAATCCATGACTGTTGTAAAATCAATGAATCTAGAGATGACACTTGCCAAACAATACAAGAAATTGTGCAAGCATTTCATCCATAACAATGTTTCTATCTCGGATACTTGAAAAGTATAAATCTTATTGTAAATAGTTTTTTCTCATTTATTTTGAAACGTAATTCAGTGTTTCAACTGTTGTAAACTTCACTTATCAAACCATGTCAACACTGTTCTCACTACGTAACCTATGATGTATTTCAATCAGTGACGCCCACCAATCCTTTAACATTTTGTACACTCTGTATCCTCGTTGCGCCAGCGATGGGAAGCAGGGTATAAGAAATTATCCACAATTGCGACAAAAATCAATCATTTTAGTGCATTTTCTCTGCTCTTAATCCATTACATTTTCATACTACATTCCTGAAACTCGTGCACATAATTTGCAACATTCTCTAATTAATTTTGGCGAGTCTTGCCACATAGATATATGAAGGGCTAGGCTATGCTGTTGTTCGCAGACGATGGCTTTTCTAATTAAACACGTCTCCTCCTTTTATAATATAAACTCATATTTCCCTCTTACCTTTACTGCAATATCGGCTTTTATGCTATCAATTGGTTTAATGTGTATTTAACTTGATTTTAAAGTTAACTCCGTATGTCCAGATGTAAAGAGCTAGGCACAATAAATCGAGTTATGGGTTTTATGATCACCGTAAACTGGTCCAGGTACTGAAATACCAGCTCCAATACAAACTATATCCACCTGAGTGATTCCATCTGGTATGTTATCCTGGAAGAGCCCCTCCCTAAATACAATTTTCAAGCACCGCTGTCACCGGTGTGCCAGTATGGTGGAACAACCTAACCTAACCGTAAACATTTGGTCAGCTCCGTTTCAACTGTGAAATCTTACTTTTTTTTTTTCAAAAAGGGAGAACCAACTGCGTACAGACATCACTGTTTTTCTACTAGGATAAACTCACAAGGGACTTAACCTACTGTAGTTGTAGAACTAAACGCATTACAAGCCCTTCTGGACTAAGTTGAGAATCACACTATGCGTTCCAACTATAAAATGAAACCATGCAATAAACGTTACAATATAAATGATGGAGTACTTGTATAAGTATATGGCGGATGACTGAAATCACCCGAGGAAACTGTGAATGCTGCTAACAACGTACAATAATAGCAGACAAATGTCCAAGAGTGTAAAACTCCCTCCTCGTACAATACAAATAAACGTCCGCACATGACTATCATATGTATGTGAACTACGCATGGCGACAATCACAAGGACCCAAGTTTACAAGCAGACGTGGACACACTTACAAAAACAAAACCTAAAAAAAGTAACTTATAAATAACTTATAATGTTGCTGGTCGTATATCCTAGTTGTCCCTGGAGACAGTTCAAGTTGTCAGTCTTCATAACTCACCCCCGAACTTCTGAGATCGTCTCTCCAAACAACGGAGAATCTCTCAAGGATTTCTTTCAAAACTTATCTCCGGGAAAATCTAGACGCCCTTCATTTGTCTTGAACTTTTGGGAAAACACATTATTCCCAAGCTGAAATTACAAAATAAATCCCGGCGCCAATTTATTTCATTGATTATATAAATGTATTATTTTTCTGATACCCGAGTGATACAATGCTCCTTGACATGAAACTCATTGACTGAGTGTCAAACCGAATAATAATAGTTCAATCACTGGTTTACTGGTTGTCTGGGTTTGGTAGCCTATCAATTGCCATGGTTAATTAGGCTGTTAAAAACAAGTTACGCCCATCATCTTCAACCGTTATGATTAGTTCTAAGACCATATACATACCTACCATAAACATTGCCCTTTCAGAGTGCACTGGTATATATATATACTCAACTTTCTATAAACATTGATATAAATAGGATATATTTCGGGCTCTTGATACATATACATCTTAAAGCCGTGGATCCTCTTCATGCTGGCCAAATCAGGATTTGTGATAGTAACATATTTTCTATTCAAATGAAGCGTTATTTCCCTTATTCCTTTGGGTTGTTTTCTCTTTTAAATTTACGCCCGCGCTTGATTTCAGAGCTTTGGACTTGCACGAAACAACTCCACCCGATTACGGAGCTTCGGAACCTACGGTATGAATCAACCTCACTTCGTACCTAACGTTGATCAGGGTGCATTCAGCTTTAACACTTGAGCCATGGTGTGAGGCGCTGTGTAGTGTGTAAGTGCAATAAAATCCTAAATATGTCCGTTTTCTGAAGTTACCGCTGTACTAGAATATCCCGTTTTCTAACAGAATGACCCCCACTCCCCCTTTTTTTAAATCCTGACACAAATTATGTTGTTCTTCCACATTTGCCAAATAAAACGCTTGACAGCTTTCCTTCGCTGTCACGCTTCAGCTTACCCTCAGCTTAAGCTTTTACGACGGTGCTTAAAAGACCGACTGACCGGTTTACATTAACACGTACGATTTTCTCAGCTTAAGCTTTTACGACGGTGCTTAAAAGACCGGTTTACATTAACACGTACGATTCTAACACCTGAGTGATATAAAATATCGTATACACTTGAGGAAAGTATTCAAAGTTGTTCGACTGATAAGAAAATTATAACCTGGTGCTAAATGGCATTTATAACTTGGTGCTAAATGACACTGAACGGGTCCTAGCATACGATAGATCTGATCTAAAGGCCTTTTTTTCTCTTTCTTTTTAAATAACCAACTAACCCAAATAATCTCTGGTCAAAATTCACATGTAACTTATACATACCTTGGAGTCTCCTATGTAGTTTGTATTGACCTGTGAGTTTTGAATAGGATATGATTATTTTGGACTTTGCCAACCAATTTGGGGAACATGAGACTAAAAGTTGAAATCAGTATGTTGTGTGACACGACCTGCTTGCAAGGGGCATAAAGAATTCAATACACACGTCATAAGTTAGGAGAGAGAGAGAGAGAGAGAGAGAGAGAGAGAGAGAGAGAGAGAGAGAGAGAGAGAGAGAGAGAGAGAGAGAGAGAGAGAGAGAGAGAGAGAGAGAGAGAGAGGAATAAATCATTGAAAGTAGTTTTTACCTCTTAGACTCTATCAGAGAGAAAGTTGAGGTAAGTTATCCAGTTTTCCCGCCCCCATGAATCACAGCGTAACGGTGGGGAGAGAGAGAGAGAGAGAGAGAGAGAGAGAGAGAGAGAGAGAGAGAGAGAGAGAGAGAGAGAGAGAGAGAGAGATGGATCCCGTCTCCACCACTCAAGTCAGAGTATTACAAGATCTTTTCAGACAGATGATTCCGATTTGACGTGACGAGAGAGAGAGAGAGAGAGAGAGAGAGAGAGAGAGAGAGAGAGAGAGAGAGAGAGAGAGAGAGAGAGAGAGAGAGAGAGAGAGAGATAGAGGCCTTTACCAGATAGCAGGCTCTGCTTTAACCAGCGATCAGCTGGTAGATCCTTTAAATACCACCTGGCCAGGACCAGCTAGCTGGCAGACCCCCACACTATGACCCCCTGGCCAGGTGGCAGACTCACACTACGACCCCAGGCCAGGTGGCAGACCCCCACTACAACCCCCTGGCCAGCTGGCAGACCCTCACTACGACCCCTGGCCAGGTGGCAGACCCTCACTACAACCCCCCGGGCAGGTGGCAGACCCCCACACTACGACCCCTGGCCAGGTGGCAGGCCCCCACACTACGACCCCTGGCCAGGTGGCAGACTCCCACACTACGACCCCTGGCCAGGTGGCAGGCCCCCACACTACGACCCCTGGCCAGGTGGCAGACTCCCACACCACGACCCCTGGCCAGGTGGCAGACAGACTCACCCTTGAGGCCGCCGCCGTCCGTGGCCACCACCTGGATGTGGTACTCGGGCGTGGTCTCGCGGTCGAGGCAGCAGACGGCGGTGCGGACGAGGCCGGTCTCGGGGTGGACGGCGAAGATGGCCTGGCCGGAGCGCTCGTCCACCACGTTCTTCTCGATGGAGTAGGTGAGGTGGGCGTTGGTGCCTTCCTGCTGGTCGTCCGCATCCCACGCCCACACCACGCCCGCCGACAGGTCTGTGAGGGGGAGAGAGGAGGGAGAGCCACTGTGTTAGAGAGAGAGCAGGTGCTCACATCGAACTCAACAGCTGAGAGAGTGAAAGAGAAGTGACATGAATATCAAAGGATCTTAAGCGTTCCCCTCCGTATTATATCAGGGTTCACGTGTGAAATCACATACGGTGTGGGGTCAATATGACACACACCGAACGCAAATAAATAAGTAAACATAATAAAAAACAATTGATTGAAGAGAGATGGAGGGAAATCATCTACACACACACACACACACACACACACACACACACACACATTATAAACATCCTCGTCCATGTTGTGAGTCGAAATGGCCAAAAGGGAACGAGTTCTGACACTATTTCGGGAGGCATGACTGACAACTGTGGAAAAAAAGAAAAATAATGTACGTTAACTGTACGAAGGTAAAATGTTTGTTTACCATCCAACACGAGGGTGTAGATTTTCATTTCTTTCTCCTTTTTTTTCTTTTTTACCAGTAAGAATCACGCAAGTGAAAACTAAAATGGGAGTGTATGATATTCTTCGTATAACTATTTACACTTATTCATCATACTCCCTTCATACTTGTGTTTGTGTTTCTTAAGTACCAGCGAGGAGTTGCAATCTCCAAAGCCATCTAGATCACATTGCCCTAATCAAAGCCATCTCATTAATGATATATATATATATATATATATATATATATATATATATATATATATATATATATATATAGGTTTGCGGCAGGGGTGTGTGATGTCTCCATGGTTGTTTAATTTGTTTATGGATGGGGTTGTTAGGGAGGTGAATGCAAGAGTTTTGGAAAGAGGGGCAAGTATGAAGTCTGTTGGGGATGAGAGAGCTTGGGAAGTGAGTCAGTTGCTGTTCGCTGATGATAAAGCGCTGGTGGCTGATTCATGTGAGAAACTGCAGAAGCTGGTGACTGAGTTTGGTAAAGTGTGTGAAAGAAGAAAGTTAAGAGTAAATGTGAATAAGAGCAAGGTTATTAGGTACAGTAGGGTTGAGGGTCAAGTCAATTGGGAGGCGAGTTTGAATGGAGAAAAACTGGAGGAAGTGAAGTGTTTTAGATATCTGGGAGTGGATCTGGCAGCGGATGGAACCATGGAAGCGGAAGTGGATCATAGGGTGGGGGAGGGGGCGAAAATTCTGGGAGCCTTGAAAAATGTGTGGAAGTCGAGAACATTATCTCGGAAAGCAAAAATGGGTATGTTTGAAGGAATAGTGGTTCCAACAATGTTGTATGGTTGCGAGGCGTGGGCTATGGATAGAGTTGTGCGCAGGAGGATGGATGTGCTGGAAATGAGATGTTTGAGGACAATGTGTGGTGTGAGGTGGTTTGATCGAGTAAGTAACGTAAGGGTAAGAGAGATGTGTGGAAATAAAAAGAGCGTGGTTGAGAGAGCAGAAGAGGGTGTTTTGAAATGGTTTGGGCACATGGAGAGAATGAGTGAGGAAAGATTGACCAAGAGGATATATGTGTCGGAGGTGGAGGGAACGAGGAGAACAGGGAGACCAAATTGGAGGTGGAAAGACGGAGTGAAAAAGATTTTGTGTGATCGGGGCCTGAACATGCAGGAGGGTGAAAGGAGGGCAAGGAATAGAGTGAATTGGAGCGATGTGGTATACCGGGGTTGACGTGCTGTCAGTGGATTGAATCAAGGCATGTGAAGCGTCTGGGGTAAACCATGGAAAGCTGTGTAGGTATGTATATTTGCGTGTGTGGACGTATGTATATACATGTGTATGGGGGTGGGTTGGGCCATTTCTTTCGTCTGCTTCCTTGCGCTACCTCGCAAACGCGGGAGACAGCGACAAAGCAAAAAAGAAAAAAAAAAAATATATATATATATATATATATATATTAGAGAAAAACTGGAGGAAGTGAAGTCTTTTAGATATCTAGGAGTGGATTTGGCAGCGGATGGAACCATGGAAGCGGAAGTGAATCATAGGGTAGGGTATGGAGCGAAAGTTCTGGGAGCGTTGAAGAATGTGTGGAAGTCGAGAACGTTATCTTGGAAAGCAAAAATGGGTATGTTTGAAGGAATAGTGGTTCCAACAATGATATATGGTTGCGAGCCGTGGGTTATATATAGAGTTGTGCGGAGGAGGGTTGATGTGCTGGAAATGAGATGTTTGAGGAAAATATTTGGTGTGAGGTGGTTTGATCGAGTAAGTAATGATAGGGTAAGAGAGATGTGTGGTAATAAAAAGAGTGTGGTTGAAAGAGCAGAAGAGGATGTATTGAAATGGTTTGGTCACATGGAGAGAATGAGTGAGGAAAGATTGACCAAGAGGATATATGTGTCAGAGGTGGAGGGAACGAGGAGAAGTGAGAGACGAAACTGGAGGTGGAAAGATGAGTGAAAAAGATTTTGAGTGATCGGGGCCTGAACATGCAGGAGGGTGAAAGGTGTGCAAGGAACAGAGTGAATTGGAACGATGTGGTATACCGGGGTCGACGTGCTGTCAATGGATTGAACCAGGGCATGTGAAGCGTCTGGGGTAAACATTGGAAAGTTCTGTGGGGCCTGGATGTGGAAAGGGATCTGTGGTTTCGGTGCATTATACATGACAGCTAGAGACTGACTGTGAACGAATGTGGCCTCTGTTGTCTTTACCTAGCGCTACCTCGCGCACATGCGGGGGAAAGGGGTTGTTATTTCATGTGTGGCGGGGTGGCGACGGGAATGAATAAGGGCAGACAGTATGAATTATGTACATGTGTATATATGTATATGTCTGTGTGTGTATATATATGCATACGTTGAGATGTATAGGTATGTATATGTGCGTGTGTGGACGTGTATGTATATACATGTGTATGTGGGAGTGTTGGGCCATTCTTTCGTCTGTTTCCTTGTGTACCTCGCCAATGCAAGAGACAGCGAGAAAGTAAAAATTAATATATATATATATATATATATATATATATATATATATATATATATATATATATATATATATATATATATATATATATATCAGCATAAGCCAGGTACCCAATTTATCGACCAAGCCCAAAAAGATGATGAACAGGTGGGTTGACTTTAGGAGAGACTGTCCCAACCAGGATTCGAACCTATGTGCTCGACCCCGGGTAGACTGAATGCGTTCCAGTCTGCAATGCTAACCGGTACACCACATAGGTCCAATCTCTTCTTTCATTTGTATTTCATAACCTCTACCATCAACTAAGATGTATGCAATTGCCAGTGTACAAAGGTTTGAATTCCTTATGACCCGAATCAGCACGAATAAGAGACAAACAAATGCATCCGGCAAAATACAGAACAATTTAACAAATTTAGAGAGTGAACGAACCGATGCATTCAGTAAAATATATAGAACAATTGATTCAAAGCCTGGTTCACTACAGCATCAAGTTACAAATACGGCAAAAGTAATCTTGCTTACAGACCCATATGTTCCAGGGGAGTAACTAAAATTACAAGGCGAAAATAACGCAGGCTAAAGAGGCTAGAAGATACATTTACCAAAATTATGATGTCAAGAGACAACACACACACACACACGCGCATGCAAAGACCAATACAAATCACTGAAATTCACGACGGAAATGTGTCAACATAACGCTGGGTCCGGGCCAGTGTTTCCACTTCGTGGCCTCCCTAAAATGAAAAAAAAAAAAAAAACAATTCTTGTTGGAGCAATTATTATCGTCATTTATTTTTTGTCATAATCTTAGTGCTGCATTTAGGCATCCCCCAGAGCTTCGCTCTCCCCGGCAAAAATACTTCGGTGTATGGAAGCGGATGCGATATCTTGTTTACATGGACAGGAAGGAGCAGTAATGATGTTTGGGATCTATGGTCCGACGATATCAAGGGGGGTGGAAATTTCTAACCCAAAAATGAATAAGCCTCAGCTTATCTGTGCTCTCTCTCTCTCTCTCTCTCTCTCTCTCTCTCTCTCTCTCTCTCTCTCTCTCTCTCTCTCTCTATATATATATATATATATAAGCTGCTTCAAAATCTTTTCAACTTTAATGAAGGTAAGCTTTCAAAGACTTTATTATCTCTTTAAGTTTAGACTAAGCTACGTATATCGTGGTAGTTCATGGCACAGATGCAGGCTTCGTAAACAGTTAATTAACCCACTAAAGACGGCGACGCTATAACCCACCTTTGGGTATGATGATACTGACCCTTGATCCAAACATGATTTAAGGGTCAGGTCAAAGGCCAGGCCATTTAATCCAAGGGCTGTGGATTCGTCGTGTCGATGGATTGTAACCGTCATGGTCAAGGGTCGTAAGGCCGCCATTATATACATTACGTCTGATCTTTATAACCCAATTTATAAAGTAGATAATTCCTAGGCAGGTGGATACCTACATAACCCATGGGTTATTATAACTTTAGTGTTAATTAACACGACACTACCATAAAGTTAGGTGTGTGTGTGTGTGTGTGTGTGTGTGTGTGTGTGTGTGTGTGTGTGTGTGTGTGTGCGCGTGTGTGTGTGTGTGTGTGTTGCTGTCTTAAAGTAAGTGTATGATAGGATTAGCTTGCCCTAGCCTCACACCCAACACCCACAGCAGCTCCCTTTGATCCCGCACCCGCCACCAACCTTTTACGAGGTTCCTGCAGCTTCAAGGCTGCGATACAAGAAGCGGCAGGGAAATGGTGGACTTCTTTGAAGTGAGAAAGGCTTCGGTGAGATTATACTCCTCATCCATTGACTAGGGTACAACCTCAACGAAGGTAACTTCTCGCTCGCAATTTATCTTCATATAGTTGGATTCCGGTAACACCCGTATATATATATATATATATATATATATATATATATATATATATATATATATATATATATATATATATATACACGGGTGACTGAGTTTGGTAAAGTGTGTGAAAGAAGAAAGTTAAGAGTAAATGTGAATAAGAGCAAGGTTATTAGGTACAGTAGGGTTGAGGGTCAAGTCAATTGGGAGGGAAGTTTGAATGGAGAAAAACTGGAGGAAGTGAAGTGTTTTAGAGATCTGGGAGTGGATCTGGCAGCGGATGGAACCATGGAAGCGGAAGTGGATCATAGGGTGGGGGAGGGGGCGAAAATCCTGGGAGCCTTGAAGAATGTGTGGAAGTCGAGAACATTATCTCGGAAAGCAAAAATGGGTATGTTTGAAGGAATAGTGGTTCCAACAATGTTGTATGGTTGCGAGGCGTGGGCTATGGATAGAGTTGTGCGCTGGAGGATGGATGTGCTGGAAATGAGATGTTTGAGGACAATGTGTGGTGTGAGGTGGTTTGATCGAGTAAGTAACGTAAGGGTAAGAGAGATGTGTGGAAATAAAAAGAGCGTGGTTGAGAGAGCAGAAGAGGGTGTTTTGAAATGGTTTGGGCACATGGAGAGAATGAGAGAGGAAAGATTGACCAAGAGGATATATGTGTCGGAGGTGGAGGGAACGAGGAGAAGTGGGAGACCAAATTGGAGGTGGAAAGATGGAGTGAAAAAGATTCTGTGTGATCGGGGCCTGAACATGCAGGAGGGTGAAAGGAGGGCAAGGAATAGAGTGAATTGGATCGATGTGGTATACCGGGGTTGACGTGCTGTCAGTGGATTGAATCAGGGCATGTGAAGCGTCTGGGGTACACCATGGAAAGCTGCGTAGGTATATATATTTGCGTGTGTGGACGTATGTATATACATGTGTATGGGGGTGGGTTGGGCCATTTCTTTTGTCTGTTTCCTTGCGCTACCTCGCAAACGCGGGAGACGGCGACAAAAGATATATATATATATATATATATATATATATATATATATATATATATATATATATATATATATATATATATATGTTTACCAAATGGCTTCGTAGCTTTGTCTCTTCGATGTATATCAAGTGACTTATATTTCTCTATTGTGTCTCCCCTGATGATGTGATTATTACACGAAAGTGCACTTCGGAACTTATCGTGTTTCATTTTCCCCGTGGACTCATAGGAATATATATATATATATATATATATATATATAGAAAGCGACTAGAGGGGACGGGAGCGGGGGGCCGGAAATCCTCCCCTCCTTGTATTAACTTTCTAAAATGGGAAACAGAAGAAGGAGTCACGCGGGGAGTGATCATCCTCCTCGAAGGCTCAGAGTGGGGTGCCTAAATGTGTGTGGATGTAACCAAGATGTGAAAAAAGGAGAGATAGGTAGTATGTTTGAGGAAAGGAACCTGGATGTTTTGGCTCTGAGTGAAACGAAGCTCAAGGGTAAAGGGGAAGAGTGGTTTGGAAATGTCTGGGGAGTGAAGTCAGGGGTTAGTGAGAGGACAAGAGCAAGGGAAGGAGTAGCAATACTCCTGAAACAGGAGTTGTGGGAGTATGTGATAGAATGTAAGAAAGTAAATTCTCGATTAATATGGGTAAAATTGAAAGTTGATGGAGAGAGGTGGGTGATTATTGGTGCATATGCACCTGGGCATGAGAAGAAAGATCATGAGAGGCAAGTGTTTTGGGAGCAGCTAAATGAGTGTGTTAGCGGTTTTGATGCACGAGACCGGGTTATAGTGATGGGTGATTTGAATGCAAAGGTGAGTAATGTGGCAGTTGAGGGAATAATTGGTATGCATGGGGTGTTCAGTGTTGTAAATGGAAATGGTGAAGAGCTTGTAGATTTATGTGCTGAAAAAGGACTGATGATTGGGAATACCTGGTTTAGAAAGCGAGATATACATAAGTATACTTATGTAAGTAGGAGAGATGGCCAGAGAGCGTTATTGGATTACGTGTTAATTGACAGGCGTGCGAAAGAGAGACTTTTGGATGTTAATGTGCTGAGAGGTGCAACTGGAGGGATGTCTGATCATTATCTTGTGGAGGCTAAGGTGAAGATTAGTATGGGTTTTCAGAAAAGAGGAGTGAATGTTGGGGTGAAGAAGGTGGTGAGAGTAAGTGAGCTTGGGAAGGAGACCTGTGTGGGGAAGTACCAGGAGAGACTGTGTACAGAATGGAAAAAGGTGAGAACAATGGAAGTAAGGGGAGTCGGGGAGGAATGGGATGTATTTAGGGAATCAGTGATGGATTGCGCAAAAGATGCTTGTGGCATGAGAAGAGTGGGAGGTGGGCTGTTTAGAAAGGGTAGTGTGTGGTGGGATGAAGAAGTAAGAGTATTGGTGAAAGAGAAGAGAGAGGCATTTGGACGATTTTTGCAGGGAAAAAATGCAATTGAGTGGGAGAAGTATAAAAGAAAGAGACAGGAGGTCAAGAGAAAGGTGCAAGAGGTGAAAAAAAGGGCAAATGAGAGTTGGGGTGAGAGACTATCAGTAAATTTTAGGGAGAATAAAAAGATGTTCTGGAAGGAGGTAAATAGGGTGCGTAAGACAAGGGAGCAAATGGGAACTTCAGTGAAGGGCGTAAATGGGGAGGTGATAACAAGTAGCGGTGATGTGAGAAGGAGATGGAATGAGTATTTTGAAGGTTTGTTGAATGTGTCTGATGACAGAGTGGCAGATATAGGGTGTTTTGGTCGAGGTGGTGTGCAAAGTGAGAGGGTTAGGGAAAATGATTTGGTAAACAGAGAAGAGGTAGTAAAAGCTTTGCGGAAGATGAAAGCCGGCAAGGCAGCAGGTTTGGATGGTATTGCAGTGGAATTTATTAAGAAAGGGGGTGACTGTATTGTTGACTGGTTGGTAAGGTTATTTAATGTATGTATGACTCATGGTGAGGTGCCTGAGGATTGGCGGAATGCGTGCATAGTGCCATTGTACAAAGGCAAAGGGGATAAGAGTGAGTGCTCAAATTACAGAGGTATAAGTTTGTTGAGTATTCCTGGTAAATTATATGGGAGGGTATTGATTGAGAGGGTGAAGGCATGTACAGAGCATCAGATTGGGGAAGAGCAGTGCGGTTTCAGAAGTGGTAGAGGATGTGTGGATCAGGTGTTTGCTTTGAAGAATGTATGTGAGAAATACTTAGAAAAGCAAATGGATTTGTATGTAGCATTTATGGATCTGGAGAAGGCATATGATAGAGTTGATAGAGATGCTCTGTGGAAGGTATTAAGAATATATGGTGTGGGAGGCAAGTTGTTAGAAGCAGTGAAAAGTTTTTATCGAGGATGTAAGGCATGTGTACGTGTAGGAAGAGAGGAAAGTGATTGGTTCTCAGTGAATGTAGGTTTGCGGCAGGGGTGTGTGATGTCTCCATGGTTGTTTAATTTGTTTATGGATGGGGTTGTAAAGGAGGTAAATGCAAGAGTCCTGGAAAGAGGGGCAAGTATGAAGTCTGTTGGGGATGAGAGAGCTTGGGAAGTGAGTCAATTGTTGTTCGCTGATGATACAGCGCTGGTGGCTGATTCATGTGAGAAACTGCAGAAGCTGGTGACTGAGTTTGGTAAAGTGTGTGGAAGAAGAAAGTTGAGAGTAAATGTGAATAAGAGCAAGGTTATTAGGTACAGTAGGGGTGAGGGTCAAGTCAATTGGGAGGTGAGTTTGAATGGAGAAAAACTGGAGGAAGTGAAGTGTTTTAGATATCTGGGAGTGGATCTGTCAGCGGATGGAACCATGGAAGCGGAAGTGGATCATAGGGTGGGGGAGGGGGCGAAAATTTTGGGAGCCTTGAAAAATGTGTGGAAGTCGAGAACATTATCTCGGAAAGCAAAAATGGGTATGTTTGAGGGAATAGTGGTTCCAACAATGCTGTATGGTTGCGAGGCGTGGGCTATGGATAGAGATGTGCGCAGGAGGATGGATGTGCTGGAAATGAGATGTTTGAGGACAATGTGTGGTGTGAGGTGGTTTGATCGAGTAAGTAACGTAAGGGTAAGAGAGATGTGTGGAAATAAAAAGAGCGTGGTTGAGAGAGCAGAAGAGGGTGTTTTGAAATGGTTTGGGCACATGGAGAGAATGAGTGAGGAGAGATTGACCAAGAGGATATATGTGTCGGAGGTGGAGGGAACGAGGAGAAGAGGGAGACCAAATTGGAGGTGGAAAGATGGAGTGAAAAAGATTTTGTGTGATCGGGGCCTGAACATGCAGGAGGGTGAAAGGAGGGCAAGAAATAGAGTGAATTGGAGTCATGTGGTATACAGGGGTTGACGTGCTGTCAGTGGATTGAAGCAAGGCATGTGAAGCGTCTGGGGTAAACCATGGAAAGCTGTGTAGGTATGTATATTTGCGTGTGTGGACGTGTGTATGTACATGTGTATGGGGGGGGGGGGGGGGGGGGGTTGGGCCATTTCTTTCGTCTGTTTCCTTGCGCTACCTCGCAAACGCGGGAGACAGCGACAAAGTATAAAAAAAAAAAAAAAAAAAATATATATATATATATATATATATATATATGGTGATTTATCAGCTGAGCTCCGCATCGCAATGGACGTGAGGAGTGGCTAACTGAGCTTTTGATGCTCCACGTAGTTAAATTGTAATTACAAATACAAAAAAAATACTGGACAACATGATTTGGAGGATTATCTTTTACTAGATGGCATCAGAAAAGGCAACATCAGTATATCAGGGGAAAAATAACTGATTTATCGAATTATGATTATGTAATACACTTGTAAAGAATCAACAAAACTTATGGAAACTTCACCTAGCACGTATGGACACCTCACCTAGCTTCCCAAGCAGTCAAGATCGAACACATTTTTCAATAATCAACTTTAGATTTACGCTGAGAAGCATACAATGCCAACTGAGTAACAACAACAACAAAAAAACAAATAAAAACCGACACAGCGCAATCACCAGCAGGAGACAAATATAATGATGGTATTTTTCTACCATCTTTGCGGCTTCTAAAAGCGAGTGAGTTGATGTTTTCACAGGTTCTGTCCATATACTACGAGTGTATTACCTACTTTCACATCAGTGAATCTCAAATTTTCCCTTTATGAGCTTGATTAACGTCATCTACTAAAATGCAGTGCTTCATATATTGCTCCCTATGTATCTCTGTAATAACAACGAACTATGTGAAATGTACCAAAACATGTGTAGTCACTGCACAATTAGGTAAACTGATAAATTTTCATATATATATATATATATATATATATATATATATATATATATATATATATATATATATATATATATATATATATATGTAAAATGTGTGTGTGTGTGTGTGTGTAAGGTTAAGATATGGGTCAAAACAAGTTTCTAATTCTCTACCAGTAGTACCTAATCAGTAAACAAAAGCTGTGTACTTGAAGAAAAACAAAACAGAATCCCTTACTATTTACAAGAGCAGGGCCACAGTCTCTAGTGTTCCCACACAAAGCATGGGAACCTTTTTTATTTAGGAAAAAAAGAAAACATTTCTGGAATGGAAGTCGAGTGTAAACAGGAATAAAAAGATTTTAAACTAAAGTGGTTTATTTTCATAGATGCAGAACACGCAGGGTTGACTCTCTCTTTCTCATATATATATGATTAGCAGTGAGAAGTTTTTATCGAGGATGTAGGGCATGTGTACGAGTAGGAAGAAAAAGATTGGTTCTCAGTGAATGTCGGTTTGCGGCAGAGGTGCGTGATGTCTCTCTGGTTGTTTAATTTGTTTATAGATGGGGTTGTTCGGGAGGTGAATGCAAAAGAGTTGGAGAGGGGCAAGTATGCAGTCTGTTGTGGATGGCAGGGCTTGGGAAGTGAGTCAGTTGTTGTTCGCTGATGATACAGCGCTGGTGGCTGATTCGGGTGAGAAACTGCAGAAGCTGGTGACTGAGTTTGGTAGAGTGTGTGAAAGAAGAAAGCTGAGAGTATATATGAATAAGATCAAAGTTATTAGGTACAGTAGGGTTGAGGGACAATTCAATTGGGAAGTAAGTTTGAAGGGAGAAAAACTGAAGGAAGTGAAGTGTTTTAGATATCTGGGAGTGGATTTGGCAGCGGATGGAACCATGGAAGTGGAAGTGAGTCATAGGGTGGGGAGGGGGCGAAAGTTCTGGGAGCGTTGAAGAATAAGTGGAAGGCAAGAACATTATCTCGGAAAGCAAAAAGGGTATGTTTGAAGGCATGGTGGTCCCAACAATGTTGTATGGATGCGAGGCGTGGGCTGTAGTTAGGGTTGTGCGGAGGAAGGTGGATGTGCTGGAAATGAGATGTTTGAGGACAATATGTGGTGTGAGGTGGTTTGATCGAGTAAGTAATGAAAGGGTAAGAGAGATGTGTGGTAATAAAAAGAGTGTGGTTGAGAGAGCAGAAGAGGATGTATTGAAATGGTTTGGTCACATGGAGAGAATGAGTGAAGAAAGATTGACCAAGAGGATACATGTGTTAGAGGTAGAGGGAACGAGGAGAAGTGGGAGACCAAATTGGAGGTGGAAAGATGGAGTGAAAAAGATTTTGAGTGATCGGGGCCTGAACATGCAGGAGTGTGAAAAGCGTGCAAGGAATAGAGTGAATTGGAACGATGTTGTATACCGGGGTCGACGTGCTGTCAATGGATTGAACCAGGGCATGTGAAGTGTCTGGGGTAAACCATGGAAAGTTCTGTGGGGCCTGGATGTGGAAAGGGGTGGTTTCGGTGCATTATACATGAAAGGTAGAGACTGAGTGTGAACGAATGTGGCCTTTGTTGTCTTTTCCTAGTGCTACCTCGCGCACATGCGGGGGGAGGGGGTTGTTATTTCATGTGTGGCGGGGTGGCGATGGGAATGAATAAAGGCAGACAGTATGAAATATGTACATGTGTATATATGTATATGTCTGTGTGTTTGTATATATATGTATACGTTGAGATGTATAGGTATGTATATTCGCATGTGTGGACGTGTAGGTATATACATGTGTATATGGGTGGGTTGGGCCATTCTTTCGTCTGTTTCCTTGCGCTACCTCGCTAACGCGGAAGACAGCGACAAAGTAAAATAAAAATAATATATATATATATATATATATATATATATATATATATATATATATATATATATATACACACTTACGGCTTACGCAAGGTAACCCATCTATCAACCAACCCCAAACCCCAAAGAAGATGAACAGCTGGGTGAAAATGCCCTCTCACGGACCCAATCTCCAGCCCTTTAGTTTGGTTAGGTCGCGACACAAACCACTACATCACGGAAGCTCACACTGACTCTAAAATGGAAAGTTTCCAAGGCAGGATTCGAATCTGGGCCTCGAGAGTGAAAACCATGTATCCATATGTGTGTGTGTGTGTGTGTGTGTGTGTGTGTGTGTGTGTGTGTGTGTGTGCGCTGCATTCAGAATGAAGTCATATTTATGTGCATTCGACACGAGAGATATTACTCAGGAAGACGACTGAAACTATAGAAAAATGATAACTGTGACACTTGCAATGTCACTCACATAAGACCATGCCACGTCCTTGTATCATACTCCTATGCAATGGTTTACCATTGATCTCTGAAGCCTAACCTTAGGGCCGCTACACACGCTCAGGTTTACACTCACTTTCACCCGTGCAGGCCAAAGCTGCAGAGTCACACCAAAAGGTGTGGGAGGAATAATAAAGACTGCACGATCGTAATTGTACCTGCCACCATTTTGTACTCCACAGTCATAACTGAGCGAGAGCTTGAGCGTGTGTAGCGGCCCTTAGCGTTAGCGGAAGTATTCCGATATTTTGCCCCCAGGTAGTATGTCTTAAGTAAATGTCCGGCTTGCTCATTTTCCTGGGCAAACATTCCCGAGCGGCAAATCTGCATTGTAAATATTGACAATATTCTGTAAATATTACCCATGTAATGTGAGGAAAACCTTCTTTGTTGCTGCTTCGGATTAAATGTATATATATATGGCTGTGAGCTGAATGAGACGCCAGACCACATACTGAACCCACCGTAAAGAATATGGGATCTATCCATTTCAGGTGGATTTTGCGAGGACATCTTTTTGTCACCGTTAAGTTGAGTAGAACTGAGACTCTGCGCGCGTAGGATTCAACTATAGGTCGGTGCACTTCCCATCTACCCATTTATTTGTTGTTCGCTAAGACTGTCGTTGTCTGGGTCCAATGTATTTCGAGCAGCAGGTGAAGAGGGTGAAATGGGGAGAGAGACATTATTCAACGGGAAGCGTGCCACTCTACACAGCACACTCCACAACAGACCAGAGCAACGCTGCAGGACTCGTATCCGAGAGAGAGAGAGAGAGAGAGAAAGAGAGAGAGAGAGAGAGAGAGAGAGAGAGAGAGAGAGAGAGAGAGAGAGAGAGAGAGAGAGAGAGAGAGAGAGAGAGAGAGAGAGAGAGAGAGAGACCAGAGCGCCAGAGTTCGGCTTCGGCGGCCACAGCCTCACACTGGCATCGACTTTTAAAGATAGATCGTGGAAGGATTTTGCCAAGCCTGATGGTAGCCGGCCATACCACCTCCTCCTCCCTCAACTTCAGACGTTGCTGCAGCAAACCTATCCGTGTGTGAGTCCACCTGCGTACAACACTCGCACAGTTGCAGGTGGAATAGAAAAATACTGTAACGGTGAATGAGGTAACGGACAGACGTTTTGGAAGGTAGCTGTCACTATGCTTTGCCTGCCTAAATGAAATAAGGGTGTAGAAACAGCCTCTTAATAGCTTAGAAGATTGTTTAATTAAAAGGATTAGGAAATTGCAGTCTGGATATTGCTGCCGATATGATGTTGGACGGGAGTAGCCTAGTGTGCATCGTGCGTGCGACTGACGGAGTATGGATCTTAGTTCCTAACATTCTGTTTTATTGATTTGTTCTTCGTCTCATTATTTTTGCTCCGTTTGGTGCAATTGATAATAAAACTGTGCACATTTTAGCACTGCTTCTCATCCAGGAATCGCCTTAGTGTCCTGAATTTATCCAATCACCATTTCGTGTTCGGATAATCATATGTTCTGCTACCTACTGACAGACCTACGGAAGACAGTTACAAACTACTGACAGACGTGAGGGCGATTATCCTAACTACTGACAGACGTGTGTGTAGGACGGAACAAACTACTAGTAGACGTATGGGGAAACGGGTCAAACTGCTGACAACTAATTACCTAAGAATCATTAGAGGAGGACAAGATATATCCAAACAAATCTGCACAGTAAACATGTACGATTCTTTCACCTTCAAAAGTTTCTTCTCGAACCTTTCAATGGTTTACGGCACCAAGGCAATCACGAGAGCATGTAATGCAGTGACTTGCTAGGCATGAGGGCCACTGGCCTGTCAACGCAACTTGATTGAGGTGGAAAGGCTTTTAGTCCATACTACTACACTATCCATACCCTTCGCCCCAACCACCACAACGCCAAAAACCCCTTCCTGCAAAAATCAGACTTCGTCTATCTTTTTTTTTCTTTGTTCAGCCAGAGTTATTCTTGGTGACTAACTACGTATTTCATATTGGAATATCTATTTGTGTGATAGATTCTTCCTCTCCCTACCCCTCCTCCCCCGTCCGTTTCACACTAGGATATTATTCATATTTCTCATGAAATATTTGTACAAGGATATCATCTTTCCAGCCAGAGTTATTCTTGGTGAGTAACTACGTATTTCATATTGGAATATCTATTTGTGATAGATTCTTCCTCCTCCAAACCCTCCCCCTCGTCCGTTTCACACTAGGATATTATTCATATATCTTAAAAAATATTTGTACAAAGATATTATCGATACTCCTAATGAAGTATTTGGATTAGGATATTAATCTTATACTCCTCATGAAAGTTTGGACAAGGATATTCATAATACCCTTCCCCTATCCAATGAAGTGTTTGACTAGGATGTTATTCATACAACCTCCCCAGAACTTGTTTGCATTAGGATATCATCTACATTCCTTATGAAGTGTTTCGACTAAATACCTTGTCATATACTTTGCTGCTTTGGCTACTTCCTTAACTTTCTTTAGAAACTGTTAATGGCCCCTCGTACCCTTCCAGTTTCTGTGGTTAGGTTCGCGTCTGGTTCTTTCGGCCACTCACGACAAGCAGGACGAGGCCCACAACCAGTAAACCTACTCTCATGATTTTCTCAAGTTTCTCACATGTTGAAGGTTCCAGTTACGGACAGAGGGTCCTTACCGAAACCACACCCTGAATTGAAAAAGGGCAGTCGATCCAGAGACAAACCAGCTGTTCATCTTTCCCTAAGGGGCTGGTCGATGAATTGGGTGCATGGATCAGACAAGGATATCTATTTATCTATCTACATATTAAGTTCTTTATTATACTTAGTCGCTGTCTCCCGCGTTAGCGAGGTAGCGCAAGGAAACAGACGAGAGAACGGGCTAACGCACCCACATACACATGAATATACATAAACGCCCACACACGCTCATATGTGTACCTATGCATTTCAACGTATACATACATATACATACACAGATATATACATATATACACATGTACATATTCATACCTGCTGCCTTCCTCCATTTTCGTCGGCACCCCGCCACACAGGAAACAACACCTCCCTCCTCCCGCCCGCGTGCGAGGTAGCTCTAGGAAAAGGCAACAAAGGCAAAAAATTCGTTCACACTCAGTCTCTAGCTGTCATGTGTAATGCACCGAAACCACAGCTCCCTTTCCACATCCAGGCCCCAAAAAACTTTCCATGGTTTACCCAAGACGCTTCACATGCCATGGTTCAATCCATTGACAGCACGTCAACCCCGGTAAACCACATCAATCCAATTCACTCTATTCCTTGCACGCCTTTCACCCTCTTGTATGTTCAGGTCCCGATCGTTCAAAATCATTTTCACTCCATCCTTCCACCTCCAATATGGTCCCCCACTTCTCCTCCTTCCCTCCACCTCTGACACATATATCCTCTTTGTCAATCTTTCCTCACTCATTCTCTCCATGTGTCTAAACCATGTCAATACACCCTCTTCTGCTCTCCCAACCACACTCTTTTTATTACCACGCATCTCTCTTACCCTTTCATTACTTACTCGATCAAACCACCTCACACTACATATTGTCCTCAAACATTTAATTTCCAACGCATCCACTTCCGCATCCACAACCTTATTCACAGCCCATGCCTTGTAACCATATAACATTGTTGGAACCACTATCACCTTCACACATACCCATTTTTACTCTCCGAGATAATGTTCTCGCCTTACACACATTTTTCGACGCTCCCAGAACCTTCGCTCCCTCCCCCACCCTGTGACTCACTTCTGCTTCCATGGTTCTATCCGCTGCGCAATCCACTCCCAGGTATCTAAAACACTTCACTTCCCCCAGTTTTTCTCCATCCAAACTTACCTCCCAGTCAACTTGTCCTCAACCCTACTGAGCCTAATAACCTTGCTCTTATTCACATTTACTCTCAGCTTTCTTCTTTCACACACTTTTCAAAATTTAGTCACCAACTTCTGCCGTTTCTCACCCGAATCACCCACCAGCGCTGTATCATCAGCGAACGACAACTGACTCACTTCCCAAGCCCCCTTATCCACAATAGACTGCATACATGCCCCTCTCTCCAAAACTCTTGCATTCACAGACCTAACCACCCCATCCAATTAAACAACCATGGAGGCATCATGCACCTCTGCCGCAAACAAACATTCGCTGGGAACCAATCACTTTCTTCTCTTCCTACTCGTACACATGCCTTACATCCTCGATAAAAACTTTTCACTGCTTCTAGCAACTTATCTCCCACACCATATACTCTTAATACCTTCCACAAGGCATCTCTATCAACCCTATCATATGCCTTCTCCAGATCCATAAATGCTGCATACAAATCCATCTGTTTTTCTAAGTATTTCTCACATACATTCTTCAAAGCAAACACCTGGTCCACACATCTTCTACCACTTCTGAAACCACACTGCTCTTCCCCAATCTGATACCCTGTATATGCCTTTGCCCTCTTAATCAATACCCTCCCACATAATTTCCCAGGAATACTCAACCTCTGTACTTTGAACACTCACCTTTATCCCTTTTGCCTTTGTGCAATGGCACTATGCATGCATTCCGTCAATCCTCAGGCATTCGCCATGAACTACACATACATTGAATATCCTTACCAACCAGTCAACAACACAGTCACCCCCTTTTTTAATAAATTCCACTGCAATACCATCCAAACCCGCTGCCTTGCTGGCTTTCATCTTCCACAAAGCTTTCACTACCTCTTCTCTGTTCACCAAATCATTCTCCCTGACCCTCTAACTTCGCACACCACCCCGACCAAAAACACTCTATGTCTGCCACTCTATCATCAAACACATTCAACAAAGCTTCAAAATACTCACTCCATCTCCTTCTTACTTCACCATTACTTATAATTACCTCCCCATTAGCCCCCTTCACCGATGCTCCCATTTGTTCTCTTGTCTTACGCACTTTATCTACCTCCTTCCAAAACATCTTTTTATTCTCCCTAAAATCTAATGATACTCTCTCACCCCAACTCTCATTTGCCCTTTTTTTTTCACCTCTTGCACTTTTCTCTTGACCTCCTGCCTCTTTCTTTTATGCATCATGACATCATATAGTCATTCGCACTACTTCCCTGCAATAATCGTCTAAACGCCTCTCTCTTCTCTTTCACTAACAATCTTTCTTCTCCATCCTACCACTTACTACCCTTTCTAATCTTCCCATCTCCCACCTTTCTCATATTATGCGATTGTCCATGTGATTTTGGACAATCACATGTTTACCAAATGGCGTCCTAACTTCGTCTCTTCGAGTATATCAACTGACTGTTATATTCCTCTCTTGTGTCTCCCCTGATGATGTGATTATTACACGAAAGTGCACTTGGGAACTTTTCGAGCTTCATTTTCCCCGTGGACTCATAGGAATATCTTGATCACGCGCAAAATTGTGATCCTTTCAAACAATATATATATATATATATATATATATATATATATATATATATATATATATATATATATCGTAAATGAGGTTGCTCGTGCCGTCTCATCTAAAATTAAAATAAAAATCTAGGAGTTTCCAAGAAAGTACGAAGCTGCCTTAAAAAGGAAAAAGAAGAAAAAAAAAGATAAAAGGGACTGGTCTTCGTAGTTGGGGAAGACGTGAAAAAAGTAGAAAGTTGCAAAGTTTAGCAGCGGACGGATGGGAACGGACATCACAACGGCTGTACCTCGAGTTGCTGACGGCTTCATAGTAATTTATGTGATACATTCTTTCACGGAATATTCCAAGGTCTTACAGTGATAGCGGGAGGGCAGATGAACTGCTACCTCCCTACAGATGACCCTGAAGAAATACCTTCAAAAGCGCAGCGTACGTACGAAGAGTTGGACTGTCTGTGCACGTAAACGACGTCGTAAAGGAAAAGGTTGAAATACACTGCTTCTGTCAGATCACCAAGCATCATTTTTTTGATTAGGACTATCCATGTTCAAAATGCAACATGAGTGGCTTACGTAAACTATACCTCATGTGATAACGGTTAATGTCTCGGTGATCCGCTGTGCTGGACAACACGCCAAAAACCTCTCTCAGCAGTCTCCACCGCTGCCGCACCTACCATCACTCACTAACATATCTAAACTTCCACGATTATCTCTTCGGTCATTTACAACACGGAGGATCCAGAGTGGCAGATCCTTCCGTGAAGCCTCTTCTATCCCTTTTCCATCAAATGTTTGCTGGGGAAAAACACAATAACAAAAAACCTTTGGTTATATCCAGTCTTATCTACAGCCCTTGTAGATCGCCATGAATTCATAAAATATACGATACCATCCTCTGAAAAATGACTACACTCACGAAATCTTGTAGAAAACGGAGAAAAGAAAAAGATGATAAAGCCAGCTAACTATGACTGCATGTCTAAGTCTTGAGCGGCAAAACAATAACACAAACTGGTAACTGTTATTATCCCACACGAAGTGCAGCTGGCGGCCCACAATAGTGTGGTCATGTAACATTCAAATACAGTTTCAGTCGCGTCCCGTGATAATTACACAATGTAACAGTAAGAAACAATGAATGTAAATAAAGCCGTCTCATATACAGATGAAAATCGCCATGACTTTATAAATTCGTAACGTTCAACTGAGGGGAAAAAGCTAAAAGTTTAGAAATACAGCTTGCTTGCTTGTTTCTTTTCGATAATAATAAGTAATATGAATCAAAAGTCACGCGACAACCACAACGTAGCCATCTCATCACATCAAATATTCCAAACAGAACATGAACAAACATCCATACAACATTCAAGCAATCAAAAAGATAGAAAAATGAAAAAAAACTTTCCGCCCATAACACATGACAGACAACGTTAAGTCATACAATCCTAGCGCCACACACACCTCGTAACACTGAGGGTACGTGGAGGTAACGTGACGTACGAATAAGGTAAGACGTAAGACGTAACAGATAAGGTAACATTGCTCTCATGCCGGAGTCAGGATATCCAGTAATATGGAAGTTATAAAAGCCATCTACGGCAATGTGGTTAGTATCTTGCAGTATGAGCGGCTGGCAGCCAGAATCTGTTAGGGGAAAACCTCAAAAAGAGCCTTCAAGCTCAGGGCCATCAGCTAAATACATAGAGGAACCGAATACGAGGCTTCGAGAACTGTGCATAAGGGATCTAATCCTCCTCTGGTAAGGGTTTCAATTACTGTATATAAGGGATCTAATCCTCCTCTGGTAAGGGTTTCAATTACTGTACATAAGGGATCTAATCCTCCTCTGGTAAGGGTTTCAATTTCGGTACATAAGGGATCTAATCCCCCACTGGTAAGGGGTTTCAATTACTGTACATAAGAGCTCTAATCCTCCTTCAGTAAGAGCTAAGTCAATATGCCATTGAAGCCTATCGCACCCTAAGATTCGGTTCATCACGTTCAAAGTCTACATTTCACGCGGTGTTTGTCCATCGTATAAAAAAAAAAAGGAGGGGGTTTTCATCGTATCGTTCGAGATATTTACGTAACGCGAGGTATTACGAGATCGTAATTAAATTCCCGTTATGTAAACATCCAGTTTTAGTGGCGCGCGCGCCTCCTCTTTCTTTATAGATATAGACGAAATGGGTGTCTGTGATTTCCAACCACACAGCAGGGTTAATGTGGAGATGGGCAGTTTGACTTTGAGGTGGTCTTTTACATCAAATGTGGCAATCGAGGGAAAAGATAAAAAAAAAAGATAAAGAAAAAGATAAAAGAATCTGTGGGGTTAATTAACCTACAGATAGATAAAATATTTGTAAAAGTCAACACTATCTATAAAAAAAAACCCTGACCAAACTTTCCTTCCCAGCCTAAATTTCCTTTTCATTTTAATATGAACCGTCAAAATAAACCCACGGAATTCTCCGTGAGGCCGCTTGGGTCAAACGCGTTCGTCGGGGGTAATCCATCTTAATACAGATAGATCCACAACGCCCAAATAAAACAAGGGGTTATTCCAACATTTGAAGAACTGATTGACTCTTAGAAAATCAAGAGAAACGTATATATCTCACCTAATCTACCCTAACGCTCTAGATCCACCTTAATTTTCAGTGTTAAGGGGGTAATCTAATACATTAACCGGACAGGGTGTTTGGTCTGGTGGATTTCGAGTGATGTCTACACGATGGTAATCCATGCCAAGCCACACTGCCGTAAACACGGATGGAAAAACACATATTCGCAAAGTTTTCAAATAACGTCCCAAATTAAGGTAAATTTCGGCTCCCTTGTGCAAAAAAAAAAAAAAAAAAAAAAATAAGATATATAACAGGTTAGATTTTTTCTAATTTTTTTTTTCTACCCCTTCATAGGCTCTGTTGATTGCAAACAAGTATTTCACCTGTGACGCTAATGAGAGCCACATCTTATCCGATTTTCATAAACTTCACCATTTTGGTTTTCTATATCGTGCCGTAGTGGCGAAACTATTACTTCGGGTCACGCAGGGGGGGAGAGAGAGAGAGAGAGAGAGAGAGAGAGAGAGAGAGAGAGAGAGAGAGAGAGAGAGAGAGAGAGAGAGAGAGAGAGAGAGAGAGAGAGAGAGAGAGAGAGAGAGAGAGAGAGAGAGAGAGAGGCGATTGCATCTCTGCATCGGCTCCTCCAATGCGGAAAGACAGCACGGCCCTAACACCAGTTTCATTCAGTTTCCTTCAGAATGTCGAGTCACACGCGCCCCCTGATGATGGAAACTGACGGTTTTGCCCGCCATGAAGGCCGGGCTTAAGCCATCTCATCATCAAAGGCACTGAAATATAAAGTTTATAGATGAAACGACGCTGAATCATTTCTATCTATATTCTGTCTCCCTTGACTTGTGGAGGATACGAGGGAGGAGCGGGGTAAGGTATTGTCCTTTGTAGGATGTGAGGATGTGGTGGATGTGAGGACGTAGTGCATGATAGGATGGGGTGAATATGATGTAGTGGTAGGGAGTGAAAGGGGAGGGGCAGATAACAAGAGACTTAATGGTCCATGAAGTGGGTATCTGCGGTCATCATCTCACTTGTGGTAGAAACACGAGAGTAAAGCAGGCAGTGTGGGTATATGTGCTGGTTACAGGTAAGTAGGATGCACGCAGAGCGAGGTGGGTGGAGATAGTGTGTGTGTGTGTGTGTGTGTGTGTGTGTGTGTGTGTGTGTGTGTGTGTGTGTGTGTGTGTGTGTTGCAGACCGGGTGTAAGTAAGGGTGAGTGTGTAGAAACACGAGAGTAAAGCAGGCAGTGTGGGTGGATGTGTTGGTATCAGGTGAGTGGGTTGCATGCAGAGTGAGGTGGGTGGAGATAGAGAGAAAGTGTGTGTGTGTGTGTGTGTGTGTGTGTGTGTGTGTGTGTGTGTGTGTGTGTGTGTGTGGTGCAGACTGGGTGTAAGTATGGGTGAGTGTGGGGTAACACAACAGACGACGTGGTAAGGAACACTTTGAGCCCGGGGGTAAACATGTAGGGCAACACGATGATCTTGAGAAACACACACACACACACACACACACACGTAGCGTGTTTACCTCAGCTCCTGAGACACAGTGTTTATACCAGCTCCTGAGACACACAGTGTTTACACCAGCTCCTGAGACACAGTGTTTACCTCAGCTCCTGAGACACAGTGTTTACACCAGCTCCTGAGACACACACTGTTTACACCAGCTCCTGAGACACACACTGTTTACACCAGCTTCTGAGACACACACTGTTTACACCAGCTCCTGAGACACACAGTGTTTACACCAGCTCCTGAGACACACAGTGTTCATCCCAGCAACGGAGACATGACAGCTGGTACACCAACTTCATGCCAGTCACGTCAAGTAGGGAGACATGCGCCTGTGCAACGCGTTGCAACAAGAACCAAACCCCCCCCACCTTCCCCTTCATCCCACCTACAGTCTGGTCTCTGGCCAATGCCGAATACATATACATATCAATTCAACCACTTGAGAAATGACCTGCCAACTGAAACAATGTGGCGTTGAGTCATATCACAGTAATGTCTCCTGACGAGGCAATGATGCTTCAGGGCGGCAACCTGAGCGAGAAGGGATTTATGAACGTGTCATGCTTATACATACGTTAAGAATAACGAATGTGTGTGTGTGTGTGTGTGTGGGTCGCAGGTGCGACGAATGGCCAAATCATTTTCAAATCAGCGACGTGATTGTAGCTCTATAAGCGTTTGACATACGTAGGTCGAACTGAAGTGGCCACCATTTCGCATATTTCTTGTCAACACGACACCCAGACTAGCGAATTCATCGTCAACTATGTTAACAATGGGAGTTTGTTGGTATAC
Organism: Panulirus ornatus; assembly: GCF_036320965.1. Classification (NCBI taxonomy): domain Eukaryota; kingdom Metazoa; phylum Arthropoda; class Malacostraca; order Decapoda; family Palinuridae; genus Panulirus; species Panulirus ornatus. Next base: position 9,086,925 of record NC_092287.1, read on the forward strand.
ATTTCTAGAAGGAGCCGGGGGGTTCCAAATAGCTTCAAGGTTGCGGTACAATACGTCGCAGGGTAATGATGGACTCCTTTGGAGTTCGAACTTCCTAGACAAGACTGTCCTACTTTTCTCTTTCGTCAATCCATCTATCTATCTATCTATACATATATATATTTTTTTTCTACTCATATTCTATTCATTATACTTTGTTGCTGTCTCCCGCGTTAGAAAGGTAGCGCAAGGAAACAGACGAAAGAAAGGCCCAACCCACCCACATACACGTCCACACACGCACATATACATACCTATACATCCCAACGTATACCTATATATACACACACACACACACACACACACACACACACACACACACACACACACACGTAGCGTGTTTACCTCAGCTCCTGAGACACAGTGTTTACACCAGCTCCTGAGACACACAGTGTTTACACCAGCTCCTGAGACACACAGTGTTTACACCAGCTCCTGAGACACAGTGTTTACACCAGCTCCTGAGACACAGTGTTTACACCAGCTCCTGAGACACAGTGTTTACACCAGCTCCTGAGACACACAGTGTTTACACCAGCTCCTGAGACACACAGTGTTTACACCAGCTCCTGAGACACACAGTGTTTACACCAGCTCCTGAGACACAGTGTTTACACCAGCTCCTGAGACACAGTGTTTACACCAGCTCCTGAGACACAGTGTTTACACCAGCTCCTGAGACACACAGTGTTTACACCAGCTCCTGAGACACACAGTGTTTACACCAGCTCCTGAGACACAGTGTTTACACCAGCTCCTGAGACACAGTGTTTACACCAGCTCCTGAGACACACAGTGTTTACACCAGCTCCTGAGACACAGTGTTTACACCAGCTCCTGAGACACAGTGTTTACACCAGCTCCTGAGACACAGTGTTTACACCAGCTCCTGAGACACAGTGTTTACACCAGCTCCTGAGACACAGTGTTTACACCAGCTCCTGAGACACAGTGTTTACACCAGCTCCTGAGACACACACTGTTTACACCAGCTCCTGAGACACACACTGTTTACACCAGCTCCTGAGACACACAGTGTTTACACCAGCTCCTGAGACACAGTGTTTACACCAGCTCCTGAGACACAGTGTTTACACCAGCTCCTGAGACACAGTGTTTACACCAGCTCCTGAGACACAGTGTTTACACCAGCTCCTGAGACACAGTGTTTACACCAGCTCCTGAGACACAGTGTTTACACCAGCTCCTGAGACACAGTGTTTACACCAGCTCCTGAGACACAGTGTTTACACCAGCTCCTGAGACACAGTGTTTACACCAGCTCCTGAGACACACAGTGTTTACACCAGCTCCTGAGACACACACTGTTTACACCAGCTCCTGAGACACAGTGTTTACACCAGCTCCTGAGACACACAGTGTTTACACAGCTCCTGAGACACACAGTGTTTACACCAGCTCCTGAGACACACAGTGTTTACACCAGCTCCTGAGACACACACTGTTTACACCAGCTCCTGAGACACACAGTGTTTACACCAGCTCCTGAGACACAGTGTTTACACCAGCTCCTGAGACACAGTGTTTACACCAGCTCCTGAGACACACACTGTTTACACCAGCTCCTGAGACACAGTGTTTACACCAGCTCCTGAGACACAGTGTTTACACAGCTCCTGAGACACAGTGTTTACACCAGCTCCTGAGACACAGTGTTTACCTCAGCTCCTGAGACACAGTGTTTACCTCAGCTCCTGAGACACAGTGTTTACACCAGCTCCTGAGACACACAGTGTTTACACCAGCTCCTGAGACACAGTGTTTACACCAGCTCCTGAGACACAGTGTTTACACCAGCTCCTGAGACACAGTGTTTACACCAGCTCCTGAGACACACAGTGTTTACACCAGCTCCTGAGACACAGTGTTTACACCAGCTCCTGAGACACACAGTGTTTACACAGCTCCTGAGACACACAGTGTTTACACAGCTCCTGAGACACACAGTGTTTACACCAGCTCCTGAGACACAGTGTTTACACAGCTCCTGAGACACACAGTGTTTACACCAGCTCCTGAGACACAGTGTTTACACCAGCTCCTGAGACACAGTGTTTACACCAGCTCCTGAGACACAGTGTTTACACCAGCTCCTGAGACACAGTGTTTACACCAGCTCCTGAGACACAGTGTTTACACCAGCTCCTGAGACACAGTGTTTACACCAGCTCCTGAGACACAGTGTTTACACCAGCTCCTGAGACACAGTGTTTACACCAGCTCCTGAGACACAGTGTTTACACCAGCTCCTGAGACACAGTGTTTACACCAGCTCCTGAGACACAGTGTTTACACCAGCTCCTGAGACACACAGTGTTTACACCAGCTCCTGAGACACACAGTGTTTACACCAGCTCCTGAGACACAGTGTTTACACCAGCTCCTGAGACACAGTGTTTACACCAGCTCCTGAGACACAGTGTTTACACCAGCTCCTGAGACACAGTGTTTACACCAGCTCCTGAGACACAGTGTTTACACCAGCTCCTGAGACACAGTGTTTACACCAGCTCCTGAGACACACAGTGTTTACACCAGCTCCTGAGACACAGTGTTTACACCAGCTCCTGAGACACAGTGTTTACACCAGCTCCTGAGACACAGTGTTTACACCAGCTCCTGAGACACACAGTGTTTACACCAGCTCCTGAGACACAGTGTTTACACCAGCTCCTGAGACACAGTGTTTACACCAGCTCCTGAGACACACAGTGTTTACACCAGCTCCTGAGACACACACTGTTTACACCAGCTCCTGAGACACACAGTGTTTACACCAGCTCCTGAGACACACAGTGTTTACACCAGCTCCTGAGACACACAGTGTTTACACCAGCTCCTGAGACACAGTGTTTACACCAGCTCCTGAGACACAGTGTTTACCTCAGCTCCTGAGACACAGTGTTTACACCAGCTCCTGAGACACAGTGTTTACACCAGCTCCTGAGACACACAGTGTTTACACCAGCTCCTGAGACACAGTGTTTACACCAGCTCCTGAGACACAGTGTTTACACCAGCTCCTGAGACACAGTGTTTACACCAGCTCCTGAGACACAGTGTTTACACCAGCTCCTGAGACACACAGTGTTTACACCAGCTCCTGAGACACACAGTGTTTACACAGCTCCTGAGACACAGTGTTTACACAGCTCCTGAGACACACAGTGTTTACACCAGCTCCTGAGACACAGTGTTTACACCAGCTCCTGAGACACAGTGTTTACACCAGCTCCTGAGACACAGTGTTTACACCAGCTCCTGAGACACAGTGTTTACACCAGCTCCTGAGACACAGTGTTTACACCAGCTCCTGAGACACAGTGTTTACACCAGCTCCTGAGACACAGTGTTTACACCAGCTCCTGAGACACACAGTGTTTACACCAGCTCCTGAGACACACAGTGTTTACACCAGCTCCTGAGACACAGTGTTTACACCAGCTCCTGAGACACAGTGTTTACACCAGCTCCTGAGACACAGTGTTTACACCAGCTCCTGAGACACAGTGTTTACACCAGCTCCTGAGACACAGTGTTTACACCAGCTCCTGAGACACAGTGTTTACACCAGCTCCTGAGACACAGTGTTTACACCAGCTCCTGAGACACAGTGTTTACACCAGCTCCTGAGACACAGTGTTTACCTCAGCTCCTGAGACACAGTGTTTACACCAGCTCCTGAGACACAGTGTTTACACCAGCTCCTGAGACACAGTGTTTACACCAGCTCCTGAGACACAGTGTTTACACCAGCTCCTGAGACACAGTGTTTACACCAGCTCCTGAGACACACAGTGTTTACACCAGCTCCTGAGACACAGTGTTTACACCAGCTCCTGAGACACAGTGTTTACACCAGCTCCTGAGACACAGTGTTTACACCAGCTCCTGAGACACAGTGTTTACACCAGCTCCTGAGACACAGTGTTTACACAGCTCCTGAGACACAGTGTTTACACAGCTCCTGAGACACAGTGTTTACCTCAGCTCCTGAGACACAGTGTTTACACCAGCTCCTGAGACACAGTGTTTACACCAGCTCCTGAGACACAGTGTTTACACCAGCTCCTGAGACACAGTGTTTACACCAGCTCCTGAGACACACAGTGTTTACACCAGCTCCTGAGACACAGTGTTTACACAGCTCCTGAGACACAGTGTTTACACCAGCTCCTGAGACACACAGTGTTTACACCAGCTCCTGAGACACACAGTGTTTACACCAGCTCCTGAGACACAGTGTTTACACCAGCTCCTGAGACACAGTGTTTACCTCAGCTCCTGAGACACAGTGTTTACACCAGCTCCTGAGACACAGTGTTTACACCAGCTCCTGAGACACAGTGTTTACACCAGCTCCTGAGACACAGTGTTTACACCAGCTCCTGAGACACAGTGTTTACACCAGCTCCTGAGACACAGTGTTTACACCAGCTCCTGAGACACAGTGTTTACACCAGCTCCTGAGACACAGTGTTTACACCAGCTCCTGAGACACACAGTGTTTACACCAGCTCCTGAGACACAGTGTTTACACCAGCTCCTGAGACACAGTGTTTACACAGCTCCTGAGACACAGTGTTTACACCAGCTCCTGAGACACAGTGTTTACACCAGCTCCTGAGACACAGTGTTTACACCAGCTCCTGAGACACAGTGTTTACACCAGCTCCTGAGACACAGTGTTTACACCAGCTCCTGAGACACAGTGTTTACACCAGCTCCTGAGACACAGTGTTTACACCAGCTCCTGAGACACAGTGTTTACACCAGCTCCTGAGACACAGTGTTTACCTCAGCTCCTGAGACACAGTGTTTACACCAGCTCCTGAGACACAGTGTTTACACCAGCTCCTGAGACACAGTGTTTACACCAGCTCCTGAGACACAGTGTTTACACCAGCTCCTGAGACACAGTGTTTACACCAGCTCCTGAGACACAGTGTTTACACCAGCTCCTGAGACACAGTGTTTACCTCAGCTCCTGAGACACAGTGTTTACCTCAGCTCCTGAGACACACAGTGTTTACACCAGCTCCTGAGACACAGTGTTTACACCAGCTCCTGAGACACAGTGTTTACACCAGCTCCTGAGACACAGTGTTTACACCAGCTCCTGAGACACAGTGTTTACACCAGCTCCTGAGACACAGTGTTTACACCAGCTCCTGAGACACAGTGTTTACACCAGCTCCTGAGACACAGTGTTTACACCAGCTCCTGAGACACACAGTGTTTACACCAGCTCCTGAGACACAGTGTTTACACCAGCTCCTGAGACACAGTGTTTACACCAGCTCCTGAGACACAGTGTTTACACCAGCTCCTGAGACACACAGTGTTTACACCAGCTCCTGAGACACAGTGTTTACACCAGCTCCTGAGACACACACTGTTTACACCAGCTCCTGAGACACAGTGTTTACACCAGCTCCTGAGACACAGTGTTTACACCAGCTCCTGAGACACAGTGTTTACACCAGCTCCTGAGACACAGTGTTTACACCAGCTCCTGAGACACAGTGTTTACACCAGCTCCTGAGACACAGTGTTTACACCAGCTCCTGAGACACAGTGTTTACACCAGCTCCTGGGACACATTGTTGCAAGGGAAGGAAGCATCATTGGTACATAGAAAAAAGTACAGGAAAGAAAACTTGTCTATATACCATATACAATATGTGAAGATAATTGAATATTATTATCACTATTATCATTGTTATTATTACTATCATTATCATTATTATCATTATCAATAAAGAATATCTGACCAACACTAACATATACCAGAAGTCATGAAGATTTGTTAACTCTCTACTAAAACGAAAAAAGAAATGCATATATGAAACAATATATATATATATATATATATATATATATATATATATATATATATATATATATATATATATATATATATATATATATATATAAAATCAAGCTTTTCTTCAGTCTACAACCATAAACATTTTACGGCACGAAATTTAGCACTGGAAGCTGCATCCACTGCCCTATTCCCACGTGCGTGTAAACAATAAGCTTTGGATGATGCTCACTGGAAAACGAACGAAACCACAGATGTAATACTACAATAGTCAACACTACCGCAACACATTGTGTGGTTATTATCCGCCACACAGCACCGCCACACCCCATGCAGTGGTCATTACTCACCACACAGCACCGCCACAACACATGCAATGGTCATTACTCACCACACAGCACCACCATGGCACATGCAGTGGTCATCACTCACCACACAGCACCGCCACAACACATGCAATGGTCATTACTCACCACACAGCACCGCCACAACACATGCAGTGGTCATTACTCACCACACAGCACCGCCACAACACATGCAGTGGTCATTACTCACCACACAGCACCACCATGGCACATGCAGTGGTCATCACTCACCACACAGCACCACCACACCACATGCAGTGGTCATTACTCACCACACAGCACCACCACAACACATGCAGTGGTCATTACTCACCACACAGCACCACCATGGCACATGCAGTGTCATTATTCACCACACAGCACCACCATGGCACATGCAGTGGTCATTACTCACCACACAGCACCACCACAACACATGCAGTGGTCATTACTCACCACACAGCACCACCACAACACATGCAGTGGTCATTACTCACCACACAGCACCACCACAACACATGCAGTGGTCATTACTCACCACACAGCACCACCACACCACATGCAGTGGTCATTACTCACCACACAGCACCACCACAACACATGCAGTGGTCATTACTCACCACACAGCACCACCATGGCACATGCAGTGTCATTATTCACCACACAGCACCACCATGGCACATGCAGTGGTCATTACTCACCACACAGCACCACCACGATACATGCAGTGGTCATTACTCACCACACAGCACCGCCACAACACATGCAGTGGTCATTACTCACCACACAGCACCACCACAACACATGCAGTGGTCATTACTCACCACACAGCACCACCACAACACATGCAGTGGTCATTACTCACCACACAGCACCGCCACAACACATGCAGTGGTCATTACTCACCACACAGCACCACCACAACACATGCAGTGGTCATTACTCACCACACAGCACCACCACAACACATGCAGCGGTCATTACCACCGCCACAACACATGCAGTGGTCATTACTCACCACAAAGCGCCACCACAACACATGCAGTGGTCATTACTCACCACACATACTTCACTCACTCTCTCCTCTCCTCTCCCTCCCTCTCTCCCTCCCTCAGATACTCGTCCTCTCCCTTGTACCGACCATATCTCCTCCCTCATCTTATGACCTTTACATCACCGCGAGGATGGAGCGGGTGAGCCACTAACCTTGTTCACTTAGTGGCGCTACAACACAATGTCTCCCCCATGTCTCTACGAGCCATTTGCTTCCGTCTGTCCAATCCCCAAACACCACAACCGGATCCTGTGATGATACAGACGTGTTGGGCATATCACGATCCACCATTACATAATAGTAACCCCACATAATCACGATCACAACGTTTGCTTCTCAAAAACTAAGTGTGTCGTAGAGGTGTCGTAATAAGTCTTCCATCGAGCAGCTATTTCTGATCTACAGGGCTTCTTCCATGGGCCCAAGTATGGAGTTCTGCTCACACACCTGGCGTGGCTCATCCTCCACATACCTCCATCAACCAGAGAGGAATTAAGAGCCTTTCGTATCATTAATCATCTCGCATCTCAACTCGATCATCCCTTCTTGTACGTCGCTATTGTTGCCTCTGCTCTCTCTATTCCACAGGTATTCATTTTGGCTCTGGTTTTTGTGAGGATTTTTCCCAGCATGTGTCTCCCCCGTCCATACAAGGTTGGGACGACCAGGAAGCGCCTGCCTGGCCTGGCCTGGCTGCTGCTGCTGCTGCCTCCCAGTGTGTGTCTGTGAGGCGACCGGTGGTCCCTCGAGGACTTGGTCGTTCTTCCCTCCAGGAGCAGAACTGTGGAGGTTCTCTCTGTCTCTGTCTCTCTCTCTTCCTCCTCTCGTTCCTCACCCTCTCTTCCCCCTCTCGTTCCTCCCTCTCTCCCTCCTCTTGTTCCCCCCTCTCTTCCTCCTCTCTCTTCTTCTTCCTCCTCTCGTTCCTCCCTCTCTCTCCCTCTCTTCCTCCTCCCGTTCCTCCCTCTCTCTCCCTCTCTTCCTCCTCTCGTTCCTCACCCTCTCTTCCTCCTCTCGTTCCTCCCTCTCTCCCTCTCTTCCTCCTCTCGTTCCCCCCTCTCTTCCTCCTCTCTCCTTCTTCCTCCTCTCGTTCCTCCCTCTCTCTCCCTCTCTTCCTCCTCTCGTTCCTCCCTCTCTTCCTCCTCTCGTTCCTCCCTCTCTCTTCCTCCTCCCATTCCTCCCTCTCTCTTCCACTTCCTCCTCTCGTTCCTCCCTCTCTTCCTCTCCTCTCTCGTTCCTCCCTCTCTCTTCCTCCTCTCGTCCCTCCCTCTCTCTTCCTCCTCTCGTTCCTCCCCCTTTATATAAATCTTCGTCCTACAAGACTCAGGTCTACAAGCACCTGCGGAGCCAAGATTAATCCCTAACTTCTTTTTCGCTCTTTTTTTTTTCTTTTTCTTTTTCCTTTTGACCCAAGATGGCCTCTGATTGAGGAACATTCACCTCGTGCCATGTATGTCAATAAGGCAAGCAAACACTGCGGTCAAAACCCACCACACTCAGCTGGGTGGCATAGCAGGTCACAGGCTGGGTGGCACAGCAGGTCAGAGGCTGGGTGGCATAGCAGGTCACACGCAGGGTGGCATAGCAGGTCACAGGTTGATTGGCACAGCAGGTCACAGGCTAGGTGGCACAGCAAGTCACAGGTTGATTGGCACAGCAGGTCACAGGCTAGGTGGCACAGCAAGTCACAGGTTGATTGGCACAGCAGGTCAGAGGCTGGGTGGCATAGCAGGTCACACGCAGGGTGGCACAGCAGGTCACAGGTAGGCACAGCAGGTCACAGGCAGGGTGGTACAGCAGGTCAGAGGCAGGCACAGCAGGTCACAGGTAGGCACAGCAGGTCACAGGTAGGCACAGCAGGTCACAGGCAGGATGGCACAGCAGGTCACAGGCAGGATGGCACTGCAGGTCACAGGCAGGGTGGCACAGCAGGTCACAGGCAGGATGGCACAGCAGGTCACAGGTAGGCACAGCAGGTCACAGGTAGGGTGGCACAGCAGGTCACAGGCAGGGTGGCACAGCAGGTCACAGGTAGGCACAGCAGGTCACAGGCAGGGTGGTACAGCAGGTCAGAGGCAGGCACAGCAGGTCACAGGTAGGCACAGCAGGTCACAGGTAGGCACAGCAGGTCACAGGCAGGATGGTACAGCAGGTCAGAGGCAGGATGGCACAGCAGGTCACAGGTAGGCACAGCAGGTCACAGGCAGGGTGGTACAGCAGGTCAGAGGCAGGCACAGCAGGTCACAGGCAGGGGTGGCACAGCAGGTCACAGGCAGGGGTGGCACAGCAGGTCACAGGCAGGGTGGTACAGCAGGTCACAGGTAGGCACAGCAGGTCACAGGCAGGGTGGTACAGCAGGTCAGAGGCAGGCACAGCAGGTCACAGGCAGGGGTGGCACAGCAGGTCACAGGTAGGCACAGCAGGTCACAGGTAGGCACAGCAGGTCACAGGCAGGATGGGTGGGCACCATAATACTGCACACTGTGTACCGTGGTTTCCATAGACAAATCCAGCGTTTTGTTGACGGCAACACACAAAAAAAAATTCTTTCTCATACGTATTTTTCTGTGCAGGTAAATCCGTGTTTCCATTCCCCATTTTCTATGCTAGACTCGTGTATATGGAAATGTAACATCAAAACATCGCGGAATCAATCAAATGAAGAAAAATTATAAACTACAGGAATATTTTACTGAATAAATACGAAAAACAGATTCCTGATACAAAAAAAACGTAAACTTGAAAAAAAACTTGTAAATTTGAAAAGAAATTGTAAATTTGAAAAAAAAACTTGTAAATTTGAAAAAAAAACTTGTAAATTTGAAAAAAAAACTTGTAAATTTGAAAAAAAAATACTGTAAATATCCCATTCCTTATTTTTTTCCAGGCTTGACCAATGATCGTGTGAATATACAGGACAAAATAATAACGTTAAGAATTACCCTTCTACCTTCATTTACATAGTGAGGCGTTTAACATTAACTCTATGTAGTCATCTGTGTCCGGGAGTGATGCACAGTTGGCATTGGAATGTAGAGTTGAGCTACAGAGGCATCAGTGACTCTGTGTGTGTGTGTGTGTGTGTGTGTGTGTGTGGGGAGAAGAGTACTTGCTGACCTAGTCATATTAAAATGCTCCCACACAACGTAACCTCACAGGTGCATCGCCACACAGGGGGCACAAAAAAAAAAAAATCATAAGGGTCAGAGAGAGAGAGAGAGAGAGAGAGAGAGAGAGAGAGAGAGAGAGAGAGAGAGAGAGAGAGAGAGAGAGAGAGAGAAATCTGAAGCCGGAACAGATCCCACTTCACCAGCTCGTCCAACTCTTTACATGTGAAGGGGGCGCGCGCGCGTGTCTCCCCCTCACAGTACCATCTCATACCCCAGTTATCATATACACCCTCTCAGTGTAGGGTTGGGTTCACGAGCAAGTGCATAACGCCTTTGAAACTGTCAGGTTTTACGAGTTTTACTCCACGGTGTTCTTCCCACAGGGGGGAGTCAACACACGGGGACCTCGACTTCGAATGGACATTCACAAGAGACCTGATGGTGGCTGCACCGAACCCCTTGAGGTCCAAGTCGAAGACCCGGCAAACACCACTAGTATGGGGAAACATGGAACCCCATACCAGTCCGTCTGCTCTACTGTCAACAGGCGTAGAAAACACGTAGGATACTGGCACATTTACATCCGTCTGATGAGAAAATGAAAGGTATGGCTTCGACCGTAGCTGAAGCTAGGAGACTGCACTTGGATTACAGAGAACGAGGTTATTATAAGACCCTGGCCCGTGTCATGTGGAAGACCTTGGAGGGAAATAATTGAGGGATAAACACGTCTCAGGACTATGTATGTCTCCCCCATCCTTCAGTTTAGCCTCCCTCCCACCCACATATGGTATACATTTCATGGAATGTATACCCACCCCATCTTTCCCCCTCCCTCACCTCACAACCTCCACTCTCTCTGAAGCTGAGCCACCCTGCCTCTCCCTCCCTCCTTGACCGGGTCGCGTCCAATCGCCACACATCAGGAGCAGCTGTGCGCCCCCTCTCCTCCCACACACACACACACACACACAGACTGCCCCCGACACGCCCGGAATTTTGCACACTTTCCCTCATCACTATCTCAGCGATGTGCCTCATAGACAACCATGGAACACTCACACTTCACAGCCTCCACTAACTTGAATCATATGCAATGCCAATATTCCTGAACCGTTAAATGAAACACTTTGACAAGCTTTAACAACATCTAACATTTCGAATCCACCGCCCTCCCTAATACTTCTTTTTTTTTCGCTCTAATTATAACAAAAGTTGAGATGAACTTTGTTAAAAGTTCTCCTTCAGCATATAAACTCATATGTCCTTCTCCAGTGGAGTATATTAATGAATTAATTGAACTGCCCAATCAAATTATAACTTCAATTATCAAGCTTGCCGAACCGAGATAAAAAAAATAGTTTAATGGATCAGATAACAAAAGTCAAGGACTGGGGAAAAAGGAAGAAGTAATCCCTCATGCAGTGGCATTCAGTTTAACCACTGGAGTATCTACAGGGGTGTTCAGTCTAACCACTGGAATATCTACAGTGATATTCACTTTAACCACTGGGGTATCTACAGTGATATTCAGTTTAACCTCTGCAGTATCTACAGTGGTATTCAGTTTAACCTCTGCAGTATCTACAGTGGTGTTCAGTTTAACCTCTGCAGTATCTACAGTGATATTCAGTTTAACCTCTGCAGTATCTACAGTGGTATTCAGTTTAACCTCTGCAGTATCTACAGTGGTATTCAGTTTAACCTCTGCAGTATCTACAATGGTGTTCAGTTTAACCTCTGCAGTATCTACAGTGGTATTCAGTTTAACCTCTGCAGTATCTACAGTGATATTCAGTTTAACCTCTGCAGTATCTACAGTGGTATTCAGTTTAACCTCTGCAGTATCTACAGTGATATTCAGTTTAACCTCTGCAGTATCTACAGTGGTATTCAGTTTAACCTCTGCAGTATCTACAGTGATATTCAGTTTAACCTCTGCAGTATCTACAGTGATATTCAGTTTAACCTCTGCAGTATCTACAGTGGTATTCAGTTTAACCTCTGCAGTATCTACAATGATATTCAGTTTAACCTCTGCAGTATCTACAGTGGTATTCAGTTTAACCTCTGCAGTATCTACAGTGGTATTCAGTTTAACCTCTGCAGTATCTACAGTGATATTCAGTTTAACCTCTGCAGTATCTACAGTGGTATTCAGTTTAACCTCTGCAGTATCTACAGTGGTATTCAGTTTAACCTCTGCAGTATCTACAGTGGTATTCAGTTTAACCTCTGCAGTATCTACAGTGGCATTCAGTTTAACCTCTGCAGTATCTACAGTGGTATTCAGTTTAACCTCTGCAGTATCTACAGTGGTATTCAGTTTAACCTCTGCAGTATCTACAGTGGCATTCAGTTTAACCTCTGCAGTATCTACAGTGGCATTCAGTTTAACCTCTGCAGTATCTACAGTGGCATTCAGTTTAACCTCTGCAGTATCTACAGTGGTATTCAGTTTAACCTCTGCAGTATCTACAGTGGTATTCAGTTTAACCTCTGCAGTATCTACAGTGGCATTCAGTTTAACCTCTGCAGTATCTACAGTGGTATTCAGTTTAACCTCTGCAGTATCTACAGTGGCATTCAGTTTAACCTCTGCAGTATCTACAGTGGTATTCAGTTTGACCAACTGGAGTACTTACAGTGGTAGTGAGAGCTCGTGAGGATATTCCGTGTTGTGTTCTCAGTGTGGGCCATCAACGTACAGTCCCGTACGAGGATTATATATATATATATATATATATATATATATATATATATATATATATATATATATATATATATATATATACATTCTTTTTTCTTTCTTTTAAACTATTCGCCATTTCCCGCGTTAGCGAGGTAGCATTAAGAACAGAGGACTGGGCCTTTGAGGGAATACCCTCACCTGGCCCAATTCTCTGTTCCTTCGTTTGGAAAAAAAAAAAAAAAAAAAAAAAAAACCGAGAGGGGAGGATTTCCAGCCCCCCGCTCCCTCCCCTTTTAGTCGCCTTCTACGACACGCAGGGAATACGTGGGAAGTATTCTTAATCCCCTATCCCCAGGGATATATATATATATATATATATATATATATATATATATATATATATATATATATATATATATATATATATATATTTTTTTTTTTTTTTTTTTTTTTTTTATACTTTGTCGCTGTCTCCCGCGTTTGCGAGGTAGCGCAAGGAAACAGACGAAAGAAATGGCCCAACCCCCCCCCCCCCCATACACATGTACATACACACGTCCAGACACGCAAATATACATACCTACACAGCTTTCCATGGTTTACCCCAGACGCTTCACATGCCTTGCTTCAATCCACTGACAGCACGTCAACCCCTGTATACCACATGACTCCAATTCACTCTATTTCTTGCCCTCCTTTCACCCTCCTGCATGTTCAGGCCCCGATCACACAAAATCTTTTTCACTCCATCTTTCCACCTCCAATTTGGTCTCCCTCTTCTCCTCGTTCCCTCCACCTCCGACACATATATCCTCTTGGTCAATCTCTCCTCACTCATTCTCTCCATGTGCCCAAACCATTTCAAAACACCCTCTTCTGCTCTCTCGACCACGCTCTTTTTATTTCCACACATCTCTCTTACCCTTACGTTACTCACTCGATCAAACCACCTCACACCACACATTGTCCTCAAACATCTCATTTCCAGCACATCCATCCTCCTGCGCACATCTCTATCCATAGCCCACGCCTCGCAACCATACAGCATTGTTGGAACCACTATTCCCTCAAACATACCCATTTTTGCTTTCCGAGATAATGTTCTCGACTTCCACACATTTTTCAAGGCTCCCAAAATTTTCGCCCCCTCCCCCACCCTATGATCCACTTCCGCTTCCATGGTTCCATCCGCTGACAGATCCACTCCCAGATATCTAAAACACTTCACTTCCTCCAGTTTTTCTCCATTCAAACTCACCTCCCAATTGACTTGACCCTCACCCCTACTGTACCTAATAACCTTGCTCTTATTCACATTTACTCTCAACTTTCTTCTTCCACACACTTTACCAAACTCAGTCACCAGCTTCTGCAGTTTCTCACATGAATCAGCCACCAGCGCTGTATCATCAGCGAACAACAATTGACTCACTTCCCAAGCTCTCTCATCCCCAACAGACTTCATACTTGCCCCTCTTTCCAGGACTCTTGCATTCACCTCCTTTACAACCCCATCCATAAACAAATTAAACAACCATGGAGACATCACACACCCCTGCCGCAAACCTACATTCACTGAGAACCAATCACTTTCCTCTCTTCCTACACGTACACATGCCTTACATCCTCGATAAAAACTTTTCACTGCTTCTAACAACTTGCCTCCCACACCATATATTCTTAATACCTTCCACAGAGCATCTCTATCAACTCTATCATATGCCTTCTCCAGATCCATAAATGCTACATACAAATCCATTTGCTTTTCTAAGTATTTCTCACATACATTCTTCAAAGCAAACACCTGATCCACACATCCTCTACCACTTCTGAAACCGCACTGCTCTTCCCCAATCTGATGCTCTGTACATGCCTTCACCCTCTCAATCAATACCCTCCCATATAATTTACCAGGAATACTCAACAAACTTATACCTCTGTAATTTGAGCACTCACTCTTATCCCCTTTGCCTTTGTACAATGGCACTATGCACGCATTCCGCCAATCCTCAGGCACCTCACCATGAGTCATACATACATTAAATAACCTTACCAACCAGTCAACAATACAGTCACCCCCTTTCTTAATAAATTCCACTGCAATACCATCCAAACCTGCTGCCTTGCCGGCTTTCATCTTCCGCAAAGCTTTTACTACCTCTTCTCTGTTTATCAAATCATTTTCCCTAACCCTCTCACTTTGCACACCACCTCGACCAAAACACCCTATATCTGCCACTCTGTCATCAGACACATTCAACAAACCTTCAAAATACTCATTCCATCTCCTTCTCACATCACCGCTACTTGTTATCACCTCCCCATTTACGCCCTTCACTGAAGTTCCCATTTGCTCCCTTGGCAGCTAGAGACTGAGTGTGAGCGAATTTGGCCTTTGTTGTCTTTTCCTAGCGCTACCTCGCGCACATGAGGGTGGAGGGGGTTATTTCATGTGTGGCGAGGTGGCGATGGGAATGAATAAAGGCAGACAGTATGAATTATGTACATGTGTATATATGTATACGTCTGTGTGTGTATATAAATATGTATACGTTGAGATGTATAGGTATGTATATGTGCATGTGTGGACTTGTATGTATATACATGTGTATGTGGGTGGGTTGGGCCATTCTTTCGTCTGTTTCCTTGCCAACGCGGGAGACAGCGACAAAGCAAAATAAATAGAAATAAAAAAAAAAAAAATATATATATATATATATATATATATATATATATATATATATATATATATATATATATACATAGGAAAGATCGCCAGAGATCGTTATTGGATTACGTGTTAATTGACAGGCGCGCGAAAGAGAGACTTTTGGATGTTAATGTACTGAGAGGTGCAATGGAGGGATGTCTGATCATTATCTTGTGGAGGCGAAGGTGAAGATTTGTAGAGGTTTTCAGAAAAGAAGAGAGAATGTTGGGGTGAAAAGAGTGGTGAGAGTAAGTGAGCTTGGGAAGGAGACTTGTGTAAGGAAGTACCAGGAGAGACTGAGTACAGAATGGAAAAAGTTGAGAATTAAGGACGTACGGGGAGTGGGGGAGGAATGGAATGTATTTAAGGAAGCAGTGATGGCTTGCGCAAAAGATGCTTGTGGCATGAGAAGCGTGGGAGATGGGTTGATTAGAAAGGGTAGTGAGTGGTGGGATGAAGAAGTAAGATTATTAGTGAAAGAGAAGAGAGAGGCATTTGGACGATTTTTGCAGGGAAATAGTGCAAATGACTGGGAGATACATAAAAGAAAGAGGAAGGAGGTCAAGAGAAAGGTGCAAGAGGTGAAAATGAGGGAAAATGAGAGTTGGGGTGAGAGAGTAATTTTAAATTTTAGGGAGAATAAAAAGATGTTTTGGAAGGAGGTAAATAAAGTGCGTAAGACAAGGGAACAAATGGGAACTTCAGTGAAGGGGGCTAATGGGGAGGTGATAACAAGTAGTGGTGATGTGAGGAGATGGAGTGAGTATTTTGAAGGTTTGTTGAATGTGTTTGATGATAGAGTGGCAGATATAGGGTGTTTTGATCGAGGTGGTGTGCAAAGTGAAAGGGTTAGGGAGAATAATTTGGTAAACAGAGAAGAGGTAGTAAAAGCTTTGCGAAAGATGAAAGCCGGTAAGGCAGCGGGTTTGGATGGTACTGCAGTGGAATTTATTAAAAAAGGGGGTGACTGTATTGTTGACTGGTTGGTAAGGTTATTTAATGTATGTATCTCTCATGGTTAGGTGCCTGAGGATTGGCGGAATGCTTGCATAGTGCCTCTGTACAAAGGCAAAGGGGATAAAAGTGAGTGCTCTTACAGAGGTATAAGTCTGTTGAGTATTCCTGGGAAATTATATGGGAGGGTATTGATTGAGAGGGTGAAGGCATGTACAGAGCATCAGATTGGGGAAGAGCAGTGTGGTTTCAGAAGTGGTAGAGGATGTGTAGATCAGGTGTTTGCTTTGAAGAATGTATGCGAGGAATACTTAGAAAAGCAAATGGACTTGTATTTAGCATTTATGGATCTGGAGAAGGCATATGAGAGAGTTGACGGAGATGCTCTGTTGAAGGTATTAAGAATATTTGGTGTGGGAGGCAAGTTGTAAGAAGCAGTGAAAAGTTTCTTTCGAGGATGTAAGGCATGTGTACGTGTAGGAAGAGAGGAAAATGATTGGTTCTCAGTGAATGTAGGTTTGCGGCAGGGGTGTGTGATGTCTCCATGGTTGTTTAATTGGTTTATGGAAGGGGTTGTTAGGGAGGTGAATGCAAGAGTTTTGGAAAGAGGGGCAAGTATGCAGTCTGTTGTGGATGAGAGAGTTTGGGAAGCGAGTCAGTTGTTGTTCGCTGATGATACAGCGCAAGTGGCTGATTCGTGTGAGAAACTGCAGAAGCTGGTGACTGAGTTTGGTAAAGTGTGTGAAAGAAGAAAGCTGAGAGTAAATGTGAACAAGAGCAAGGTTATTAGGTACAGTAGGGTTGAAGGATAAGTCAATTGGGAGGTAAGTTTGAATGGAGAAAAACTGGAGGAAGTGAAGTGTTTTAGATGTCTGGGAGTGGATTTGGCAGCGGATGGAACCATGGAAGCGGAAGTGAATCATAGGGTGGGGGAGGGGGCGAAAGTTCTGGGAGCGTTGAAGAATGTGTGGAAGTCGAGAACATTTCTCGGAAAGCAAAAATGGGTTTGTTTGAAGGAATAATGGTTCCAACAATGCTATATGGTTGCAAGGCGTGGGCTATGGATAGAGTTGTGCGGAGGAGGGTGGATGTGCTGAAAATGAGATGTTTGACGACAATATGTGGTGTGAGGTGGTTTGATCGAGTAAGTAATAATAGGGTAAGAGAGATGTGTGGTAATAAAAAGTGTGGTTGAGAGAGCAGAAGAGGGTGTTTTGAAGTAGGTTGGTCACATGGAGAGAATGAGTGAGGAAAGATTGACAAAGAGGATAAATGTGTCAGAGGTGGAGGGAACGAGGAGAAGTGGGAGACCAAATTGGAGGTGGAAAGATGGAGTGAAAAAGATTTTGAGTGATCAGGGCCTGAACATGCAGGAAGATGAAAGGCGTGCAAGGAATAGAGTGAATTGGAACGATGTGGTATACCGGGGTCGACGTGGTCAGTGGATTGAACCAGGGCATGTAGAGCGTCTGGGGTAAACCATGGAAAGTTCTGTGGGGCCTGGATGTGGAAAAGGAGCTGTGATTTCGGTGCATTATTACATGACAGCTAGAAATTGAGTGTGAACAAATGTGGCCTTTGTTGTCTTTTCCTAGCGCTACCTCGTACACATGAGGGTGGAGGGGGTTGTTATTTCATGTGTGGCGGGGTGGCGATGGGAATGAATAAAGGCAGACAGTATGAATTATGTACATGTGTATATGTCTGTGTGTGTATATATATATGTATACGTTGAGATGTATAGGTATGTATATTTGTGTGTGTGGATGTGTATGTATATACATGTGTATGTGGGTGGGTTGGGCCATTCTTTCGTCTGTTTTCTTGCGCTACCTTGCTAACGCGGGAAACAGCGACAAACTAAAATATAAACCATGGAAAGTTGTGTGGGGCCTGGATGTGGAAAGGGAGCTGTGGTTTCGGGCATTATTGCATGACAGCTAGAGGCTGAGTGTGAACGAATAGGGCCTTTGTTGTCTTTTCCTAGCGCTACCTCGCACACATGAGGGGGGAGGGGGATGGTATTCCACGTGTGGCGAGGTGGCGATGGAAATGAATAAAGGCAGACAGTGTGAATTGTGTGCATGGGTATATATGTATGTGTCTGTGTGTGTATATATATGTGTACATAGGTATGTATATTTGCGTGTGTGGACGTGTATGTATGTACATGTGTATGGGGGTGGGTTGGGCCTTTTCTTCGTCTGTTTCCTTGCGCTACCTCGCAAACGCGGGAGACAGCGACAAAGCAAAATAAAAAAAAAATAAAATATATATATATATATATATATATATATATATATATACACACACACACACACGGAATAGGGTTAGTAGGATCACCAGCGTTAGCAGGAGCAAGACAGTGGTAAGGTGAAGACTGACCCTGAGCAGGAGGAGAAGGTCAGTAAGGTCATCAGTAGCCAGAGAGCAATAAGGTGAAGACTGACCCTGAGCAGGAGGAGGAGGTCAGTAAGGTCATCAGTAAGGTCATCAGTAGCCAGAGAGCAATATGGTGAAGACTGACCCTGAGCAGGAGGAGGTCTCCGGTGTGAGGGTTGATGGTGAAGTAGGCGTCGCTGGGGGAGTGAGCGTCCACACCCTCGCCTCCCACACTATACACCAGACCCTCCTGGTCCACTGTGTCTGGGTCCTCAGCCACGACCTGCAACACAGACAAACACGCCACAAAAACGTTCATAAATATAGCACACCATTACCGGGATTGAGATTAGGAAGCTATTAGCAACCTGATTATTTGTGCCTAATTGCTTGAGAGAGAGAGAGAGAGAGAGAGAGAGAGAGAGAGAGAGAGAGAGAGAGAGAGAGAGAGAGGAATACCATGGTGGAGGACAGAATACAGCGGCCTGCTCGTTGGCCCATGTCTAAGTTGTCTGTTATTTGACAAATTGACCACTCCGTGGACTCTAACGCGATTAATATGATCACGATTAATATAATCAGTTTTATAGATTCTCATAATATGATTAAGACCAATGCATCGCAATTAACATGATTCAATACAGACATATGCAAATATTATTAATCACTTACTCATAATATCCACGATCAATGCCTTGGATTATCATTATAAAAATGATAAATAATACGTGATAGATAAGGAAAAGGATTAATCTAATAAGTCTTGCAATGTCTGGTTAAAAAAAATACGACCAATATGTATTTAATAAGTCTTACAATGTCTGGTTAAAAAAGGTACGACCAATGTGTCAGGGTTAAATTCTTCGAGCAAACAGTGTTTCGTTACTTAACATGAAATACCATTATCATCACATGCCTCACCTCACCATAACGACCATTCTCGTTTGACTCGCCTGCACACAGAAACAGTCGGAGGCAACAGTCTGTCTCGTGCTGCCAAAATCCACGGTCTCAAGAAGGCCGGGATATATGTAGACACTTTGACGAAAGCGGCGTTCGAAGTAATCCCTCTAGAAGCGAGAGAGAGAGAGAGACACGCACCACCACGATGAACGGAAAAAGGAAAATGTTTGAAGATATTTGATAACAGGTGAGCTGATACGACGAAAACCGTGAGTACAACAGATGGAAGAACCACCTTACAGACGCGAGTAGGACTCCACAGAAGGGCAAACGAGACTACACCTGAAGATATGGAATCCTGAAGGGAAGTGATTGAAGCACCTATAATACATCTCCAGATTTGGAGGAACAGATTTGGAGGAACAGATTTGGCCACGTTTATCATTTCAGCTTTCCAGGGTAGAGTGAAGGCTATGGCTGTGCTTAAACTTGTTTATGTTATGGCAATGGTGATTTTCTTTCCTTTTTTAGATTTTGAAATTTGAGAACATTAAACATGCGAGAAAACAGGGTGAAGCATAAAGTTTTCGTACTATTAACCCTACCCAGATGCTCCATAGGACTAGAAAAAGCGTAAACACCTTCGTTTTTTTTAGGGGAAATATAAAAGAACAAGTGTGAGAGCGATGAGGAAAGAGAGGTAAAGAATAGAAGTGTCATCGTACTTGGAAACAGCGTCTCAGAGGCTAAAGGAAGGACAGACAGGAGTGAGGACATGTACGTGATGGGAGGGAAGCGAGATGGACACACACACCACTGGTGAGAAAGCGAAGGGGGAG